>NC_042998.1:187640772-187645772 GCF_006345805.1 Octopus sinensis
TAATAGATATCCATATATATTACTGAATGTATACATATGTATTTACATCCAAGTGCTTACTGTTGAAAGGCAGTAACACAACTGAATAACAGGTATGAGTGGGGGGTAAAGCAGAAATTTAGCCACAATTCATAAGGTAAATAAGAAAATGTAGAGGACTTTCAATCGCCAAACATCAGCTTGTAACCATTACTGTGAGTCTATTCATTAATTAATTACAATCATATACTCTTTACTTGTTTCAGTCATTTGACTGCGGCCATGCTGGAGCACTGCCTTTAGTCAAGCAAATCGACCCCAGGACTTATTCTTTGTAAGCCCAGTACTTATTCTATCGGTCTCTTTTGCCGAACCGCTAAGTGACGGGCACGTAAACACACCAGCATCGGCTGTCAAGCACGCTAGGGGGACAAACACAGACACACACACACACACATATATATATATATATATATATATATATATATATATATATGACAGGCTTCTTTCAGTTTCCGTCTACCAAATCCACTCACAAGGCATTGGTCGGCCCGGGGCTATAGCAGAAGACACTCGCCCAAGATGCCACGCAGTGGGACTGAACCCGGAACCATGTGGTTTGGTTAGCAAGCTACTTACCACACAGCCACTCCTGCGCCATATGTATAAGTAAAATATATAAAGTAAGTAAAAATTAATAAAAATAAATATTCATTTATTCATTATCTATTTACTTGTTTATATATTTTGATTAATTATACATATGAACGTAATTAATTAATTAATAAATAGATCCAAATGAATGTTTACAGGCTGATGTTTGTCAGTTGTCTTCTCCATTTTCCTATTTGCCTTATACATATATATATATATATGCACACAAACACAATATACATATATATATATACACACACACACACGCACAATATATATATACATATAGAGACACACACACACTATATATATATATTTTTGAAAAAATGCGTAGAGATGGCTTTTGGAAGGATACTTTTTATCTTAATGGTAATGTTTATTTTAATAAAAATTATCACCCCAAAAGCCATTTACACTCATTTTTTCAAATATACTGTACCAAGAACCTTTCTTATTATTCTACTAATATATATATATATATATATATATATATATATAATATATATAAACATATACATATACACACGCATATACATATATACTCACAGACACACACACACATATATATATATATATACACACACATACATCCACATTATGTACATATATATAATATTATATATATATATTATATATATATACATATACACGTAGAAATATATATATATACATACATACACATATATATACAAACAGGAAGGTATATATACACACAAATATATATATATATACAGACGTAGATACGTATATACATACGTCTATATACACCATACATACATACATACATACACACATATATATATAACATTGAAAGATTTAAAAGGTCAAACAATGCAAATAGATTTTAAGATGAGGTAACATAAACTAAAAGAAAGTTACCTGGTAATCTTTGGTCGTATATGTATCCAATATTTCTGGACATACATGCCCCTTCTTCCGACAAAAAAACATCTTGTATGACCCGAAATATTGGATACATATATGACCAAAGATTAGCAGGTAACTTTCTTTTAGTTTACGTTACCTCATCTTAAAATCTATTTGCATTGTTTGGCCTTTTAAATTATTCAACATTATATTCCATTATATTCAAGCAAACTATAAAATCTTATTATATATACATACACATATATACTTACATATATGTATATATACATACACATATATACATACATATATATATATATACACATACATATATACATATATATACATACATATATATATATATACATATATATATATATATACACACACACGTATATATATATATATTATATATATATATATATATATATATATATATATATATATATATATATATATTATATATATATATATATATATTATACACACATATACAGAAAGAGAGAGAATAAATTAATATAATCTCAAATAAGAAGAAAATAAATTTACTGAACATGATGATAGGAGTCGTAGATATAGCACTTTTAATCAACTATTTTTTTATATATACATACATGCATACATATATATATATATATATAATATATATATATATATATTATATATATATATTTGTACGTGTATATATGTAGGCAATCACAATATATTCTTAAAATGGCTTCATCACTAGGGTAGTAAAAACAGAAAATATTTTACTCATAATTCAATTGTACAGTTTTCTCTGTGGCAATGTTTACCAATAATCTTTAAGTGTTAGAATTACTTTTGGTAATTTGTGGCCTTAAAGTTTGGCAGTAATTGTATGAATACACAGAAGTGTATCCAAAGATGCTGACCACAGGGTGAATTTAACTCAAGAAAACAAACTACAAATTGGATATTGCGAAGCATTTAACCTGCTGTTCTGTTATAGACACCAAATACACTAATCTCTATTTTGAAGAAATATAGCAAGCCATTTTTTCCATCAATTTTAATGGTTCAGTCAAACCAATATAATGGTAATATTTCATAAACAAAAGTTTTGAACTAATTTGCTATGCTATATTTATATCATTACAAAATTTCAACTTTACAGAATTCACTGCCTTAGAAAGAAAATACAAACTTCCTGTTATTTCGATGAAGCATAAATGTAATAATTCTAAGATAGGAATCGAAGCAAAAATGGAAACTAAAGTGAATCAACTAGAGAAATTTTAACAGCTTATTAAAACCATTATTTATAAATACATGAAGATTAAATCTATGAAACTCATAGAACAAAAAATATATTTAAAATATATCTAAATGAAGTTGTTTCTTTACTAGTCAATATATTTCAAAAAATGAATGTAAAATAGTTGATTAATCAAGTGCTTTAACACTAATCACATCATCCTACCACCATTTGTCCAAACTCCCGTATTTTCAACAACTCATGTGATTTCTTAAAGGAGTTGCTCTTCGCATTATATAAATCTTGTCAGGAATAAGATTAACAATTCAGTTGTAATATAATTTTGTATAAGTAAAAATTACAAAAATGCAGACAATACAAAAAAAAAATCATTTAACAAAAAAAAAACAAAAAAAAACATAAAATTGATGATATTCTAAGAATATCCATGTTTAAAAAAATACACATCAGACTTAATAGAAACATTTATTATCACAAAATGAAAAAAAAATAAACACATTCTCACTACAAATAACAATAAAGAAAATCTAACAAAAAGTATACATCTAATAACAGGATCAAGAATGTCTTTTTTTTTTTAATTACTGAAAAACAGTTTCAATACAAAAATTAATATATTTATCAATATATCAAACCATTGTCTTATTGGTTTGGTTTCTTTACCATTGTATGATTTAACTTTCTCAATTGGCAGTAAACCTGAAACGTTTGGCCAAACACACAACAGAAGAATGTTTTGTTCAAATAAATTCAGTAATTTTCACATAATATGAAGGATTAACATTAAAAAAAAAAAAAAAAATACAGCACCAGGTGAAAATATGAGTTTTTGAAACCAAACAGTTTCAAAATATAAAAATGACAGAATGCTACAAAAAATACCAACTTTCATTGTACAAATGAAAAACATGAGAAAACATTAAAACAACTGGAATGAAGGAACAGTTAGCAGTATTTTTTGCCTCAATATTTTTAGAAATTAAATTAAAGTAATAAATTTTAAAATAGGCAACACAGCAAGAGACTATGGAATTCTGCATCTCAGTAGTGAAATTTTTTAAAAAAAAGGTGAGAGAGAGAAATATTTCAGTTTATTTTTTAGTTACTAAAACAAAATCTTGGTTCAATATTTAATCTTGATATCTTCTCTAAACTTCCCTAAGAAATTTTGGTTCCTTAATGAAATTCATAAAGCTGAACGCTTTGTTTTTGAGAGGTAACCTAACTAAAAAAAAAAAAAGAAACAAAGTCACCAGTCAAGTTAGTTGTATAAATTAAATAAGATAAAAATAATAGATTTTTGTTTTTCTAATCATGTTTATCTTTAACTTAGATACAACCTCTTTTTATTACATGAAATAGTATGAGCCACTGGGCAAGGTAGAAATTATTAACATAGATTAAATGATAAAAAATGGCAGAAGACCACAATCTGGAGAGAGAGTACAGTCAATTAAAGCTTCCACAATACTTGACTGGTATTACTTCAGAAGGATGGAAGTAAATCTCAGTAAGACTTGAAATTTAGTGAGATTTAAGCAATGCAATATGTTATTAATCTTTATTGAGACAATAAATACAATAGACTACACTTGTTGTATTGGTGTCTATAGCACGTTATTCACAAAACATGCATAAGTGACAGAGATCTATTTGCTGGTTTGAAATTAACAGTTTCCTGTCTTAAACAAGCAGATGACCTCTTCAACAATAGGAAATGTAAAATACACAAAAAAAAAAAGAAAAAAATCCTCACTTGCTTAGCCCAGGTTTCACCAAGAAGGGGAATTTTTATCAGTTATATCAGGATTAAAAAACTAGCTGTATATACAGCTATCTGCTAACTGTTTCCTTATGAATGTTGTAATAAAGGAAAAAATAATTAGAACTAAATATGATTTAAAGAAATAATGGATGTATATTAAGTCATGAAAGTTAAAATGTTTAATTTTAGACAGTCATGATTGAAAGAGCAATGAATTTCACAGCTCCAACATTTCAATGAGTTTTATGCACACAAGAGCTACAAATATGGTTAAGCATATACTTAAACTAGCCTCTAACAATTATGGTGATAGTGATATAATTCGAATAATATGAAGGTATTGCACCAGCCCTAACTTAATTTTGTCCTAAATGAAGTCACTGGGTAATACTATCAAGATTGGAAACAACAGTCACATAATGAATGATCACAATCAAAAGCACACAATGACAAAGAGATTTCCCAGTGTTGTAAATGAAGTTTAAGGTTCACTAA
>NC_042998.1:187650772-187783272 GCF_006345805.1 Octopus sinensis
AAATTTTATAACCCAGCACATGAGAATAATAAATGTTAGTGTTTTGTCCTTCATGTGACACAAAACAGATATGTGTTATGGAATTTAATGAGAGTGTCATTTCTGAATTTTTAAAAACAATGTGGCCGACAATTTGAAAACCTTTGAGTTTATAGTCACATTTATTTTTAGTGAGAGTATGTATGTGTGTGTGATTGTGTGTTGTGTATATTCACATAGTTTTCAGACCAATTAAAACAAAGATTTATATTTAAATTTTCAATTGGTCCCCTTGAAGTTGATGATTTACCTGATATAAATAATCATATGTTCACCTGCAATGTCACTTAATAGATCAAGTGATGTTTCCTTTACAAAAACAAAAATATTCAAAATTCTTCTCCTATTTGGAAAACAAGCAGAATAAAATATTTTTTTGCAAATTACAGCATAATAAACCAAAGAAAAATAAATTGAAGAGTTAAGAAGATAAAATCGTTTCCCTTCTCTCAATTAAATAAACAAGAAATGTGGAAGTAAACCAGAAAATCTAAATCCCAAATTAAGAGATATTGAATTGTAAATGGCAGCAACCGAAAGTTCAATACATGTGGAAGATGTATTCAGTAAGGCTCTTTTCAAATTGCAAACAAAATCTTAAAAGTACACCGAATTATGATTGCAAAATAAAAGTTAATCACAGAAGAGATCACAGTAGCTAATTAAATTGATCAAATGGCTAGGTCCATAGGGAAAATGGTTAACATCTGATTACAAGACAGCTTAGGTAAGTTCCAGTTGAATATTAACCAAAAAGACTCTTGCGGAGAAGAGTTTAGTGTCATGCTTTACCTAATTTGAAAGTAGATTATAAGTTGTAAGCTTCCAAATGTAATGCTATGACCAAACTCACAATTCTACCTTTTATAATACCTGGGTCAGTAATGGCTTTTGCCACATTTTTTTAGAAGAATTATATTAAGCAGAAATTATTAAACAGTTGAAAACCATTAATGAAGATGAAGCCTAAAACTTGCTAAATTGTAACATACAACTGAATATTTTTGTTTCATTTGGTTCAATAAGATGGCAAATTTCACATAGAAAAATAGACAAACAAGCATAATTTTTTTTATTGTAACTATTGTGATTATTGTTTATGAGTTATGTTCAATGGTGGGAAACCAAAAAGTTAAAAAAATAACAGATGATGAAACTGAAGATTACCCATTGTAGTAACTGCCACACTTTATTATAAGCAAGAACTGCACTGAATGCACATAAGCCTACACCACCATACCCTACTTATATATATATATATATATATATATATATATATATATATTTGTATCTTGTAACAGCTGCTACTTGTTTAACCCCTTTATACATTACTTAATTATTTTTGGTAAATGAGAAATGCCTAAATGTCAACAAGAGAACATTAAGATGAGAAAAAAAATTTATTTAAAATAAATGAATCCCTATTTAGTGACTACGTATACTGTTGGATATAATTGTTTTAGCTTATCTATAAAGCCATTAAAATAGTATGTATTTGGAGAAGTTCAGTATGTGCTTATCATACAACACTATTAACAAATTAAATAATGATTTGATATGACTTTTTCTTCCTTGCAATAATGATTGAGTCAGCAAAAAGTCATTCTACTGCCAAAATGTTGAGACCTGTATCATCACAACAGGACATTCTGTATCTGAAACAGGAGCTCTGTATAATTACCAAGTATCTATCATAGTTTGTAGGGTATAGCTCAAGTATTCAAAAGAGCCTAGGTATTGATAAAATTATTCACAGTATTGTTTCTACTCTCCTTATAAACAATATTTAAACTTAATTATAAACTAAATTAAGAAAGAAGTTCTCTTACTTCTATGGTAAGCTGCCACACTTAGAATCAATGCATTAATATTAAGGCAACAGGATATTAAAACTAGTTTCAGAATGATTCTTACTTATCTTACAACCATTTTTTAAAATAAAATATTGTTCCTAAGTAGAAATGTTGTTGTTTATACAGATGTAAAAGCATATCATCTCAATTTCTGCTGAAATATTTTTCAATACTTCTCAATTACGAGCATAAAAAGAACATTTCTTTATAAATATTTATTCTTCTACAACTAATTTCATTATGTTATGATGGCCTCCTACCACTAATACACTTTGTTATTATTAGTTTGCTTTCTATCACTTATTTTAATCAGGAATTGACATTAATGTTAGACATGACAAGGAATGAAATTGTATTCTATGGCTAGAGTCTAGCTACAGAATACAATATAATTAGCCGCTAGACTAATATAGTTCCTGGGTTAATAACAGGTGATCATCATCTAACATCCTCTTTCTAAGCTGGCATGGGTAAGTGGGTGGGTGGGGGGGCACGGGGCGCACCAGGTTCCGATCTGATGAGGAAAAGAAATGAGGTATGAAATCAGATTTGAAGTGACATAAACACAGTCTTATTTCTTTATCAAACTACCAAAGATAAAATATATAAAACATTATTTGAAAATAGCCACAGAAAAATATGATTTTGACTGAATGGAGTGTTGAAAATATAAATTTCTATTTTTTCATGGGGTGAGAAGATAACATCATCATAACATTGTCTCCAATTTGTCTTTATGCTCCTACTATTGTTATAATAGGGATAAAAACAAACTAAGTGTAAGATACTTCATGCTATTTAATAACCAAATCCTTCAGCTAAATAAAATAATAATAATAATAATAATTATAGATGATGATGATGAAAAGGATATGAAAATAGCAGAAATTCTCATATATATTGACCACAAGGTTTGAAACAAAAAATGGTGAAGAAAGAAATGATTTGGATGTACAAAAAAATTAATGTAAGAGCATCAATGACTTAATTCAAATATCATTTGTATGTATATGCACACACACACACACACACATCTATATACATAAAAATACATTCATACAATATATACAAAATTATATTCATATTACACACATGCATACGTTTATAGTTATCCACCAGTGTAAGAGTATCTAATGACTACATACATACGTATACATATATAATTTGAATCCATTTTGTTCTTTAACTGAACAAACTTGAAAGGAGTTGTTTACCCACTCATAATAATGGCTTGTCTATAATCAATGTCATAGAATGTACCAATTAAAAGTCTAAATAGGAAGGACAGAAGCTTGTTAAGAATAGTGCATGAAATGTGTATATATATATATATATATATATATATATATATATATATATAATATATATATATATATATATATATATACATACATATACACATACATACATACATACACACACACATAAACACATGTTTACGTACCACATATACCCAAAGGTAGATTTGGAGCAGATATCAAATCATAAGTCTTATGCATAATCACATTCTAAAATCTATACCCAGTTCGCTTTTAATTAATGAAGGCTATGACTTAAAATTACAACCATAGAAAATGTGTGAGATGTTAGAATATGATGCTCCACTCACAAAATATTTTTTCATTTATATTGTACTTTAGCATTTTTGTAAGGGTACATCTCTTCCTCCCTCTCTCTCTCTCTCTCTCTCTTGCTTACATACAAATATGTGGGTAGCAGTGCAATGTTTGAAATTCAAATTTTCTCTTGTAGATGTATGAAAGACAGTTGATTCTTGTTCGCTAAAGATAGTTAAAACTAGAAGGGTTAAGTCTAAAATCCTTAAACAGAAGCAGTTTAGTGTCATGGCTAAAATTTTCATCATTATCCTTTAAAATTCTTAGTTAAATAGTTTATAACCAATGCTGAATGATAGTTATCATGTTTAGAGAAGCTGACCAAACTATTAAACAGATTCAAGACATTAAAACAATGTAAATCTCAATAAACACCTTTAAGTTAATTCTATCTACTAAAGAAAACATACATGTCAAAATATATCTTCTGAAGATGGTCAGAGATTACAGTAAACATAGTAAACACGTTAAGTGAAACACAAAAATGAGGTTAATGGTTCAATTAATCCTTACTACTCAGGCAATAATTAATCACTGACTTAGTGATTCCTTTCCACCAGGAGTGTATAAAGACAAATACAGCAAAGTAATAACATATATCATTATTCTTACAAGTAAACTTTTATGGGGCCTTGATGGAATTAGTGCTTTTAATTACCTTATTACTGAAATTTTGACACATCATAATCACATTTTGTTGAATTAAAGTAATATAGGTTTAATGGAATATGGACCCAGATCATTTCAATGTAATAAAAGATTATTTACAAAGTCAGAAAACAGCACAGCTCCCATGACTTTAAGAAACATTTTTTCACACTGACAGTTGCTGAAGCATGGAACAAACTGCCAGCCTCAGTTGTTAGTTGTTGGAGCACTGCATCCTTCAAAACTTCCATGCTTTCTGAGATTCGCCAACACTACACCTGATTTCCTCCCCTCCATACACACACAAGCATGTATCTGACTCATACATTGTTCGCTTTCCAGACATTTGCACATTACTGCATACACTTTATACGCACTTTTGACAAGTTGTGGTGCACCTGAGCACTGTATACCATAATTTCATTATTATTATTATTATTATATTATTATTATTATGAGAACAAAAAGAAAAGCTGGGCACAGGAATAGCCATGTCATTTCAGACACAGTGTTCCAGGTTGAAATCTGTTGTATGACATGTTATGCAAGTATCTTCAACTACAGCCTCAGTTTGGGTTTGATCATTGTGAGTGAAATTAGGTATCCCTGGCAGGTAGATTTAATCTGTCACCAAGTTTAATGCTACCACCTGGTAATAAAGGTCACATTTGTGGCTTGTAAGGAACTAATAAGTAAGACAATGTTTTATAAATGTTCGAGTATTCCTGTATTCTCAAAAACACAAGTGTTGCCTATATAAGCTGTTGAAATTGAGAATCATAAGGCTACATGCTAGGTTCATAGAGAACTCACTAAAAGATTTTAGTGGAGCCCAATTTGTTGCAAGCATTTGGACCAGTTTTCCAACAATGGATAACACAGGAGTTAAGAGTTTCTATCTTCTTTCAGTAAACTAGTCCTCAAGGTCCTGCTTTCCCTGCACCAACTAAACCATGATAGTTTTTGATTTGAATTTACTTATCTGCTTTTTATTTGAATATTCTAGCTGTCTTCAGATAATACTCTTGAACAGTAATTTTGCTGTCATTAATGAACAGCTTCCTACTTTGAAGAAATTCATTTTGCTTGAAATGGAAACATAACAACATTATCAATATATAAGAGTAAGGAATAAAGATAAATAAAAAGAGAAACAATAATGAAGCTTCATGATAAATCTTGAAAAGGAAAAGAGAAGCTAAGTAAACAAAGAAAATATAACTAAGTTTAATATTCTTTACCGGGAACAAAATTATAAAGTTTGTACACACAAATACACAAGCACAGGTTTGGTGATGCAAATGAGAAAAGTCAAAACGCAAAGTAGAGCTCATATATTTCTTCATTAACTATAAAGATGTGTAAATACTGCAAAAGCCGAAAGTTTTGTACATGGTAATCATCAACCTTTGAGATGTGCTATGAATGAAACTCTAGTCCCTTGAGTCATTTACATATCTTTACAGCTAATAAATATATATAAAGAGATAAAGATGACATATATATATATATATATATATATATATCACATTTGTGGCTTGTAAGGAACTAACAGGTAAGACAAAGTTTTATAAATATATATATATATATGTGTGTGTGTGGATCAAAACAGTTTCATTCAAATTCCTTGGTACTCTGAGTTTCAAAGCATGATGCTGAGGATTAGCATCATGCTTTGAAACTTGTAGTACCAAAGAATTTGAATCAAACTGACTGTTTTGATCCATACATGTAACTCCCAATAAATGTATTGAGTGCTCTTCTTTTGTTTGTCCACTCACTCATATGTATGTGTGTATATATATATATATTATATATATATATATATATATATATATATATATATATATATATAATGCTGAAAAGGTGCTTCCCATGAAAATAAGCAAATACAGCATATGTAAATAAATTTTTAGCAAACTCAAAGGGAGTAGGCAAAAGACATCTATCCCTGAGTAATGATTTCTGAAAATATTGTATACAAAATCAAAATCTATTTAGCATAAAAATAGATTATCCACCTACCCACACACACACACGTATATATATATGCACATATATGCATGACTTAGATTTTCTCTTGTTTTGCTAAATAAATTCATGCATGAGATATTTTCAAGAATGCGTATGTGTGTGTGTGTGTAATTAAGTAGAATGTTATGTAATTAGTTTTTTTGTTGTTGAACTATCCTGCCTAAATGAAATGCAACAGGCACATGTTTTCTAAAAATACAGTCTTGCACAACATTTGAAAGTGTTTGTATTTATAGTTGATCAACTCACAAGTTGTTTAACAGTGACCACTATGTGTGATAGGAAAACTTATAGCCAAACACAACTGCTTAGACCAGTTTCTTTTTAGACATAGATAGATGTACCTAGTGTAAGCTATGGACACATAAGAGGTGCAGCAATATCAAAGGAAGGCTAACTGGGAAGATAGTTTTTGTATGTGGCAGATGCTCAGGAGCAATAAACACTGAAAATGTGCAGTGAACAACTCCTGTCACATTCCAGGGAGAAAAACTAGAAGTGGTTGATAGCTTCCATTACCTAGGGGACCAAGTCAGTAGCAGGGGAGGGTGAACTGAAAGTGTAGCTGCTAGAATAAGAATAGCCTGGGCAAAGTTCAGAGAGCTCTTACCTCTGCTGGTGACAAAGGACCTCTCGCTCAGAGTAAAGGGTAGACTGTACGACGCATGTGTATGAACACCATGCTACATGGCAGTGTAACATGGGCCGTGACTGCTGAGGACATGTGTAAGCTCACGAGGAATGAAGCCTGTATGATCCGATAGATGTGTAATGTCAGTGTGCATGCTTGACAGAGTGTAAGTACCTTGAGAGAAAAGTTGGACCTAAGAAGCATTAGATGTGGTGTGCAAGAGAGATGACTGCGCTGGTATGATCATGTGGTGAGAGTGGATGTGGATAGCTGTGTGAAAAAGTGTCACACCCTAGCAGTGGTTGGCATTAGGAAGGACATCCAGCTGTAGAAACTCTGCCAGATCAAGATTGGAGCCTGGTGCAGCCATCTGGTTCGCCAGTCCTCAGTCAAATCATCCAACCCATGCTAGCATGGAAAGCAGACATTAAACGATGATGATGATGATGATAGATATTAGATACTGAGTTAACTTTCTACTTCTATCATTGAATGACTTAAATTTTAATGAAATTGTAAGATTTCAGCTTAGGTAAGTAAAGTTTTGTTACATCCAAAAGTTTTTTTGGTCTGTTTCTAAAACCTTTGTGGCTAAAGAAATTAAGTGATTATATTATTTAAAAAAAAAAAAAACGGTAACACTTTATTGTATCTACTTTAGGAGAGAGAGAGAGAGATCAACAACCAGGTATGTCAAAGAATGACCAGCAATAAAAAATGTTAAAAAAAAAAGACAAGAAATTATGAGGATGGGTTCATTCTTGCATAGTCTGCAGAACAGCGAACTGATTATGAAACAAAAATGACAAGCAACAGGTACAACTCCCCAATAATTAAACTAAACCAAATTAGAAAAGAGGCCTCAACTGTTGACAACTTGAACATAAATCTATGAGCATCATGTTGACAATTTACTCTTTTACTTGTCTCAGTCATTTGACTGTGGCCATGCTGGAGCACCGCCTTTAGTCAAGCAACTCGACCCCGGGACTTATTCTTTTTGTAAGCCCAGTACTTATTCTATTGGTCTCTTTTTGCCGAACCGCTAAGTGACGGGGACGTAAACACACCAGCATCGGTTGTAAAGCAATGCTAGGGGAATAAACACAGACACACAAACATACACACACATACATATATATATATATATATATACATATATACAACGGGCTTCTTTCAGTTTCCGTCTACCAAATCCACTCACGAGGCATTGGTTGGCCCGGGGCTATAGTAGAAGACACTTGCCCAAGGTGCTACGCAGTGGGACTGAACCCGGAACCATGTGGTTGGTTAGCAAGCTACTTACCACACAGCCACTCCTGCGCCTGTGTGATACAAGTAATGAAAAGATACAAGTAATGAAAATCCTCCACCATATAATTCTTGTAATGTATTTTGATAGTCTTACACCAATATTTCTGTATTTGCTTTCATGGAAGAAACAAGCAACTTCTCTGGTGGTCTTTATAGGCCAATTGTATAAGATGAATTTTTAGTAAACATTTTAATATTTCTATGCTTATACTTAATCCTTTTGTCTCTTTAACATGGTGAATCAATGGCAATTGATGAATTGGACGGAGGTATAGAGTAACTTCATTATGTATTTTAAACAAGAATATATAACTCTAGTTACACAGCAAATCTGAATAATCACCAATACAAAATCAAAGTGGGTAAATGTTGAGGTCATGTATTTTAAGAATGAAGCTGAAATATTAACTCTAGGAACCAAAAAATAAATAAATAAAATGTAGAGTTTCAAGCACAGCTATTAAGTCAGTATAAAACATCTATATATGACGAAGAATTTCAAAATGAAATGTTGCATAAACTGTATTCATATCAAGAATTCTAGTGAAAGTCATAAATACGAAGAGATTCTAACAACTGACTAAATGACCGCACTTCAATATTTAAGCATCGGGTCCAGAGGTAAATATTCAATGTTATTTTATAGAAATGATTGTTAAAATGTAGATGAACAATGATAGGAAAATACTTTGAACATGTGCAAGAGAATAATAGGAGTGTTATTTCATCTGTAACACTTTTACTTCATCAAGCTGAAATCTTTAAACTTAAGGTAGCGATCTTTATAAGTGAGAGGAATACAGATCTTTATAAGTGAGAGGAGTACAATAAGGTAAATTGATTCGAGCGAGGTCATTGCCAGTACCGCCTGACAGGCCCCTGTGCCGGTGGCACGTAAAAGCACCCACAACACTCTCGGAGTGGTTGGTGTTAGGAAGGGCATCCAGCTGTAGAAACACTGCCAGATCAAGATTGGAGCCTGGTGCAGCCATCTGGTTCGCCAGCCCTCAGTCAAAATCGTCCAACCCATGCTAGCATGGAAAGCGGACGTTAAACAATGATGAATCATAAAAACTCAGAAAATTCAGCACTGGAGTACAAAGGTATTAGACAATAACAAGACTAAATAGATAACTGAAAAAAACCCAAATCAACACCAATTTCAAAATAAGTAAAAGACTGAATTATCTTGTGGTATAATCTAATAACGCTTCACTCTTCAATTCCATTGTAAATCAATACTAAAATATAATGGCCAAGCTAGAAGTCCCTTACTCTATTTTATATGTTTCCCTGATATTATTTTATTTTAAATTAAAATGAAAATTAGTTCTTAAAGCAACTAAAAGATTCCATCAACTACTCCAATGAACAAAATGGGGAAAAGCAATAAAACTACATCACAACATCTTTCTGAGACAGGAAATTATAAATTGTTTAGATATATGACTCCATATACATAGAGCAAATCTGAGAACATATATCAAGAAAGGTTATCCCAACAGTTTTGAAACAAGTGATTTATAGACACTACAACTGCTTTTAAAGTTATTTGTTTTATGAGAGCAGAACATTGTATAGAAGGAAGTTTTATTTTGGTAGCAATAACAAAAACTTGATCATGAAGAATAATGAAGTTCGTTTTTAGTAGCAATCATTCAAAGGAACTGCTGCAGTTACCTTTAAAGTTTAAGCCAGTGTAATATCAGTTGAAAATACATCTAGATTCAATAAACAAGCAAAAGCTTATATTTTTTGAAGCTATAAGGTCCAACATATATTGATGCTCAGCAAACATGCAAATACGGTACATATAAAGAAATCTTAAGAGTTTAGGAATGTTTTACATCCATCTCAGAACATAAATTGCTTGCACACTTAAGACATTCAAACATTATATTTTGATAATCAAAACTGAAAGAAACTGACAAGGAGCAAGCCAGCTGTAAATTGCAGTGAACAGATTCAATCGGCAAGCAATTACAACATTTGCTATGCTCTTAGACATTAAAGAGTTCTTAGCCATTCTAGATTCTGATAAGGCTGCAAAAGTTTCAGCAGAGGATTTTGTATTTGATGACATTTGATATAGATTAAAAGGTAGACAAACTTTTAATACATAACGAATAGCATAACCCATTGGGTCACTGGAACATCATTGATGATTTGTCATGTGCTGAATCTAAGGCAAGTCAGCTTGGTCAAGCCTATCCTTCCTCTCCAAGTCATACTTATAGCAGGGATTGAATTCAAGACAGTAAGTTAACAAAATATTTGTTAATTTTATGATTTGCAAACAAAATATTGTTCAGTAGGAATGACTAGTTCACAAACAACAGAAAAACTAAATATCTATAAGGAAAAGAAAGACAAATTGATAGAACAACTTTCTTATTTCAAAGTATTAGATTTCAGACAGACAAAAAAAAAAAAAATCAGCACTAACAGGACTTGAACAACCACACATCTAATGTTTGCTGGACATTGATCACAATATGAATTACATACAAAGAGTTTGTTATTCTACTTTCTCAACTCTATGAATACTATTTTTAGTCATATAAGTTAACTGATAATTCTAAGTTTATAATTGAGTCAACTAAGAGAATACAGAAATATTCTTTTAGTTGACAGAATAATGCAACAGAATTTTAAAAAATCTAAATCAGTTTATCAGCTCATTCATTTACTTAGACAAGAGCTAAAAGAAATACTTGGATCCTTATTAAAGATTATAAGAGTAAAATTAAACAAATTAATCTGTAGGAGAGCCACCCTAAATGAAGCGTAATATAAGCTGGGTTGGGGAGAGATAAAACTCTATATACCATCAGTAAAACCTGCATAAGAACAATTATCATTATGGCAACTGTTTCTTTCTACCATTCAGCTTTTTGTGTAGAGCTGTAGCTGTCTCAGTTGAAAGGGGTGTCATTCAGGAGTAGCTTGAAAGACAATAGTATCTCCTATGTTGCTGGAAAAGATACTAATGCTCAAAGCTTAGTCAAAAGAGTAGTAGGTAGACTCAGTTCAGTAATTTAAGCGGCAGTTCTGTATAACTGATATGTATTTCTTTAACTTGTACCGAATCCATATCTTCACATGGATCTAACCTAGAGAGAAATGGACTTTTGCTAGCTGCATGAAGACAAAAATCTTCTGTGGGGAAACCAATCCAGTTATTTTAAAGCTGGTTCTACCAAAGACCACGACCACAAAATTTGTTTCTCAGAATGCATTTGTAAAAATATTGCAAACTGCTTGGATTTTTGGAATGAAAATTTAGATAAGACAGGAGTATCACATACAGTAGAGAAGATAAAATAAAATCTTCTGACTACCATAATACCCGTTTCTAAAGGCTGAGACAATTGTTATAAAATAAGCATAATAAAGAAATTATTTTTACACAACCATAATTTCTAGTGCTCTTATAGAATAATATCCTATAGAGAATGTTTAGCTAGGAAGTACTGTAAGAGCCAGTCACAGAATACACAACTATATGTACATGCATGAATATTAATTCTCTATTTTTATTATATTTGTATTATTTCTGACAAGATTTTTTTCCTCCTTTCTTTTAACAGATTTTATGTACACAACCTATCTTTTTATATAATGGGCTGCAGAAATTAAATTAAAATTGCCTATATAATTTCAAAAGGTTCTAGAGAATAACTTTTTTGCATTAAACTTGAATAAATTGATGCTATTCTTTTCTTGTAACAAATCAAAAAGCTTAAATCTATATTTTATAAGTAAAGATGATATTTGGAATGTAAGAAACAATATATGAACAAATAAATCAGAAAATGTAAAAGATATTCCTTTAAAAATACACAAACTGTTCAATACATCATTTTTTAGAATGTATAAATTAAGTTATTCAACATAGAAGGACTACAATAAGACTAAGAGGAAAACTTGGTTAATATGAAGACTATGAACTTGTATACGTGTACTGAGAAAAGTGGCATTGAGTAGATTAACAAGATATTAAAATAACTATAATTTTGTAGAAATAAGCTAAACAAATTGTTTATAATGTTCTTAGATTTGGATGAAGAGCAAAACTGTCTGAGAGAAATACAAAACATTTAATGCACCTATGCAATTAGTACTATGAGTTACACACTAGCGCTACGATATAAAAAATTTCTATCTACTGCTATTTGTCGTAAAATATTTTCCTAATTGAAAACCAATCAAGAAAGTAAGTGGTAATCTAGGCACTCAACAACGGCCCAAATGCTCCAACTTAGAAGAGAGTGGTAATTCTATAGTCTTTTCAGGAATGAAAAGAAACACTGAATCACCATATTTGAATGAATACCTGAGAGAAAAACCTAAGAACTATTCATATTGACAGGTAGTGTGCATGTGCGCATGCACCTGTATACAAATGAAAATTAGAGAAGATTATTTTATTTGCTAATTATTACTTGACTATTTCCAACAGTTCAGCTGAGTCATCAATTCTGGTCTAACAAGTTGCATAGTATTCAAAGACAGGATGCACATTTATGCTCTTGTTTCTATGCTGTTTAGACTTTTGGTCAAGGAAACATCAAGAATGAAAATTCAGAAACCAGATTTTTAAAAAACTTCCAGCTAAAAGCCCCTTGGTCACAGACACAAGTAAGAACAAGACAGGTATTAAACAAAATCACACAAAAAAAAAAAAAACCAAGTCACAGTACAAAATGTCAAATAAATAATTAAAAAGATGGAGGGGAAAAGGTATAGTTGCATACGAGAGAGGGTGTATACATGAGTATACATGTAATATATGTAGCAGTCATGTAGTATTAGTATTATAATGCTAGTTTAATAATTATATAGCAGAAAGGAAGTTGAAACAGCAATTACAGGATAAGGTACTGTAGGCAAGGCCAATTAAGAATAATTTCTTACAAAGATATAAAACATCACATACATAGAAATAAATGGGATATTTATTTTGTACATGTGAAACAGTTTCAGTAAGGAATTGAAACCAAGTTGCATCCAGATCTTACTGTTACAATGATTATAATTTTTCTTTTTTTTTTTTTTTTTGTGTGTGGAAGAGAATATATAGCTTTTATCTTATTTTATGCGTGTGAGATATGGGGAGGTGTACCGTCTATAAATTCATCCCTACGATATTGCTGCTATTTATTGAACTTCAAAAAAATGAAAACCTAACTGATTTAAATTTAGAAATGCAAAAGAAAAAAAAAGATATTATAAACAGTATATAATAATTTCTTTCAGCTAAGAATAAGGCTCTATATTTTAGCAAAGGGGAAATTGGAAGTGGCAACATTTATGCTCATTATTTACATTTGACAGATATTTGTCCTCATCTCATTTGTTAACAATGTTTCAGCTGATATAATCTCCAGCCTTCATCAGGTGTCTTGGAGAAATTTCAAACCTAGATTCTCATTCCTAAGGTATTTTTTGATGTTATTATTATTATTATTATTCAGGTCACTGCCTGGAATCGAACTCAGAATCTTGGGGTTAAGAGCATGGGCTACTAACCCCAAGATTCCAAATTCGATTCCAGGCAGTGACCTGAATAATAATAACATTGAAAAATACCTTAGGAATGAGAACCCAGGTTCGAAAATTCCCCCAGACACCTGATGAAGGCTGGAGAGTATATCAGCCGAAAAGTTGTGTCAACAACAAACAAGAGGACAAATATCCGTCAAATGTAAATAATGTACATAATTCCTCATCTCTCATATACAGAACAACATTTATGCTTTTCCTAAGGTATAAGTGGGTATAATCATAGTTAAATTGAAATTTTTCTAATTAGAAAGCAAAACCAGATTGAGATCTTAATTTACCAAGAATGTATATCACATTCTCTATGGCACATGCCAGTAATCTAAAAACATGGGTAAATTTAGTAAAAGAAAGAGAAGTAGGGTTGATTGATTTAACTACAGTATATATCATTGATGTGTATTTTATTGTCCTCAGGAAGACGAGTGACAAAGTTGACCCCAGTAGCTTAGGAATTCTGAACAGTGTGGGACAGTAAAATGATCAAGTCCAATTATCTATTGTTTCTGTTATCACCCCCCATTTTCATATAAAAATAATTTCTTTAGCCAAGGCACAGAGCCATTTTCATTTTTTTTTTTTCCTTTTTTGTCAGGAGATAAGATAAACAGAATCAATCGTGGCAGGATTAGGATTCAGAATACTGAGTCACTGAACCGAGACCGGGTGCCTACTGCCAAAATGATCTTCACTACTCTCATACAATGAAAATGTATGTAAAAGAATGTTGGCAATGAAAGTTTAAGAATGGAATACATGATACCTACTTCCTGAGGACAAATACAATATTTATAGTCTTTGATCTATAAACATTATAAAACAAGACTTAATTAAGACATTACTTTTTTTTTTTTCAGTCATTTGACTGCGGCCATGCTGGAGCACCACCTTTAATCAAGCAACACGACCCCAGGACTTATTCTTTTGTAAGCCCAGTACTTATTCAATCGGTCTCTTTTGCCGAACCGCTAAGTAACGGGGACATAAACACACCAGCATCGGTTGTCAAGCAATGCTAGGGGAACAAACACACACACATACATACATATATATACATATATACGACAGGCTTCTTTCAGTTTCCGTCTACCAAATCCACTCACAAGGCTTTGGTCGGCCCGAGGCTATAGTAGAAGACACATGCCCAAGGTGCCACGCAGTGGGACTGAACCCAGAACCATGTGGTTGGTAAACAAGCTACTTACCACACAGCCCCTCCTGCGCCTATTTAATACTTAATAGTTTACAGTGTAGCAGAAGAAACTGGTAATGCGAACATGGAGTGGATAAATCATATTTCTGTACACCACTAAGTCACAGAGTAAATGAGACATGAGAAGGGAGAGGGATTTTGTTATTTGATCAAGTTATTGGGTGCAGATCAAGATCCAGTGATCCACAGAAACATAGATACAACCTCTTGTTTTCTTCATCATACTTTTCTTACTAGCAAAGTGAAGATTAATTGGTTTGGAACAATTTCTGTGTATGCGTGTGTGTGCATACACACACACACCCAAATGAAGGAAATGCTAGCACTCAAACACCTAAAAAGGTAGTCAAACTGTAAAGGAATTAGTCAAGAGAGAATGTTAAGCATGATGTGATATGTCAGTTTCTCTAAAAACATCCAATAGAACTCAATAGTTAAGCTTTCTTTCTTTCATAAATTCTATGATTTTACTAGGAACATAAACTTAAAATTGCCTAAATTCTTCATAGATTAATCTTTTCTTTGCTCATTACACCAACAAATAGTGATTCAGACAATACAAGCTCATGAATCTAAGAGCAACAAAAGACAAGGATATAAAAAAAAAATTATTAGTTTTTTAGTAATAGTTTGTTCCTTACCATCCTTCTTAATGATTTTTTTGTTTTTTGATCCCAATAGGTGCTATGGAGGTAATGAGCTGGATAAAAATTTCCATTTTCCATCAATATTTGCTGCCAACAGGTTACTGTGCAAAATCTTTATCACAACAGGTTAGACAGTTCACATGAAGGAGACTTTAGGATGAGAAATCAGCATATATAGATGGCCAACTGAACACACTGGCAGTGAACTGTTGTACTTAGTAGAAAAGAAGAGATAGACAAAGGAAGGAAATAAGAGAGACAGAGGCAGAGAGAGAGAGAGACAGACAGAGAGTCAGAGATAGAGAGATTGTGTAAATGACTCCAGTCCAACATTAAAGCCTACTTCCTCAAACATGGCATAAAACAAAAATTTGCCTTGTGATTATATATTATACATTTCAAAAGATCCGGATCCTCTGCCTTGCATTTGTAGTGTGGCGAGAGGAAAGAAGGCAGACTTTTCTGTTATAAGATTAAAAAAGAGAACATATTGCACATGCATGCCTGTGTATGTACATGTGTGTGTATGTGTATATATATACATACATATATACATACATATAATATATATATATATATACATACATATATACATACATATACATACATATATACATATATATATATACATACATATATACATACATATATATATACATATATATATTACATACATATATACATATATATATACATACATATATACATACATTATATATACATACATATATACATACATATATATACATACATATATACATACATATATATATACATACATATATACATACATACATACATACATATTATATATATATATATATATATATATACATACACACACACACACTCTCACACACAATGTATGCATGCACAAACACACACACACGCAAGTGTGTATATTTCTTTAATGTTCATGAAAACACGTTTCTACATACACTCCCTCCTCCCTCACATGATATATATACATATATATACATATGTTAATGGTAATATACATTAACGGAAAGATGAAAACAGATTCACTTTTAACATGGTAGCTTTCAATCTAGTTGATTTTACGGGCATCCACCACACAAGAAACCTTGTATACTCATACGTAATGGAGAGATTAAAACAAACAAACACACACGTTATCGATGAACTAACATTGAAGAGAGAAGCGGTTGATTCAATACTCAGAAGCTATATACAAATATTACACATATCATTCAATACACAATGCTATATCACATAGGTTTTCATACAGAGAGAAAGAGAGAGAGAGAGAGAGGAAGGAGGGAGGGAGAGAGAATCCACAAATGATTTATGTATGTTCTTAGAGGCAGGATAATACAGAGATTCAATTTTGTATACAGACAAATGATGTAATCCTTTCATTCGTATATATATACATTCACTTACATCCATATATTGTATCATCATCAGCTTAGAAACATTTAACCAATGAAAGAAATTAAAATGATACATCGGCATTTTGAAGCCATTCAAAACCCAAATAAATGAAGCAGTCACAAGTTCCTAAGAATGTTTAAAGGATGATATAAAATAATAATACACAATAACAAGAGTGTGATATGATATAGTCAATCAGCATTGTATTACTTGCCATATTTCACTCTTCTTATTGTGCATTTAGCTTTCTGAAGAGTTATGTCAATCTTCATAATGATAATAATAATGATGATGATGATGACAATAATAATAATTCCTTCTAATTTTGGGTCAAGTTGATTATATCAACCCAAGTACTTGGCTGGTACTTTATTTTCTTGACCCCCGCCCAAGAGGGTGAAAGGGAAAGTTAACCTTTGGCAGGATTTAAACTCACAATGTAAAGAACCAGATGAAATGCCACAAAGCATTTCGTCCAATCTGCTAACGATTCTACCAGCTCATTATTACATGCCATGTTATGATGACATGCAGATAATTAGCATGCAACCAATTTTGTGAAATAATTTTCGAAGTGAAGGCAGTTTTCCTTGCAACCAAATACTGCGGTGGAATTATTAGAAAGTAGATTAAATTAAGTTATAAAATAGCTTTATATATACATATACACGCACACACATGTATGCATGAATGTATAGACATATGAGTATGTATATACATATATACATGGGTGTGTGTGTGTATGTATATATATATATATAAAAATGTGTGTGTATGTCGGTTATTTGTGTATGTATGTGCACATACACTAGTTACTTATACATTGCAAAGATGGTCTGTAAGTAGTGAAACTTGGGTTTCTTCTTGAGACAAAGACAAAACTGAAATGAAATTTGGATACTTTTTGGCCAAAGAAAATAAACATGGAACTAAACAATAATGTGTCTCTACATAATTGCAGGCAACTCATAAGTTAGGAAAGATGTTACTATGGTCACCAAATTTATCTCCAGGAGAATGTAATTTAGGTTTCAGACTTAATTTGTTTTTTTTTTTAGAAGCCTTATTAGCTGTTTGTTGCCAGTTCTGTCACAGAGTGATACTAAAATGAATGAAAGGAGACCCAAAAGTTCAGTAAAAAGCTGATTAAGAATTGGTGTGATGGAAGTGTAAAATATGATGTATGAAGTTATGATTTTTGTACAAACTTTGATGATTATCATTCTGTGGGCAACAATAGAAATCAACTTTGGTTGGTGAAAGTCACTCTGCAGAAATGGATAGAAAATGGGATGACAATGTAATGACAACCATCACATCTGCCTGCAGCAGGATTAGGATTTTGATCATATCTGCTTTAGTAATATCACTGTCTCTACCACTATATGGATGACTGCAGTACTGTCCATTTTGAAAACAAGCAGATATATAGTGTCCTTGCCTGTCCAATATCGAATGATATGGGGATGATAGATGGAGCTCCAACACTGGAAAGAGAACACCACCATTAACTGGAAAAGAATAATGGCAATAGAGCAATCATCTATGTTATGGAAAGAGAAATGGGTCACTAAAATGTTTTCGGTTAAAACTTAAATCATGCTTACACAGACATCATTATTGTTGTCCAGCATCGTTTACTGACATTTCTATTTAATTAATCCAAAAGAGATAAAACGTTAAACTTACCAAAATAGAATTTTCAACACAGAACCAAGAGACTGCGAATTGGGATATGAAGATTAGAAACAAAAGTAACGAACAGACCATTAATGAATGTGGGGGGGGGGGGTGACTTGTTTGCATAGGGAAACAGGTTGCAAAGAATGATTCAAGCAAAGAATTATTATTATTATTATTATTTTGCCCATACATTTGGACAAGTCTATCACTCATTTTGTTTAAAATATTAACACTTCCACTTCATTTTCGCTTATTGATTTTTACATGGGGGCAGAATAACATCAACTTTTTGATGCTTTTTTGCCGTTTTATTATTTTTTTTTTTGTACAATGAGGGGATGATGAATGAGAAGGGAGAAAAGGAGGGTGAAAAGGATGATTAATGTTTTGGTAGAGAGAGAGAGAGAGATGTCTGAAGGTGAGATGAGTGAATGACACTGATAGGTTATCAAAAAGAAAAAAATCCTTCGACATTCAGCAGATTTCAGTTTCAATTTTACATACAATTATGCACATAGATACACACTAAAACATGTGCATGAACACACACACACACACACACACACACACGTGCACACACACATCTGCATTTATGAAGGAAAGAAATTTTCAAATTATAAAATTGATCCATTGATTACAAAGGAAATCTTTTCTACAATCTTTCTCTCACGCTGTAAGGTGTTCATTGTAGTTTTAGCTTCAATGAAAACAACATTTAACACATGCACACACACACACACACACACACTCAAATATTCATTGAAATAAAAATATACATTGAAATAAAAATATATACATATATATATGTATACATATAAACAAACATATTGCCATGTATATGTAAACATTCAAACACATCTGTGTGTGTGTATATTTGTTTATATATAAACATAAACTTAATTTCAATCATATATGTGCATGTATGCACATATATATATATATACACACATACATGTATACATGCACACATACCATGCCTTGTCTTTCGCATTTTCAAATTAACAATGATGGTAAATGATGATGGTGGAAAAAAAAAAAAAAATCTGCAATGAAGTTAAAATCTCTTCTGATTATTTACAAATATGCAAATTTTGCTTGAGGGTGTAGAAATGCTGCTATACTTCATCTTGTAGTAGCCAGCTCGGTAGGAGCCTATAACAGGTACATATAATGGCGTAAATTAAGCTGCTGTCAATCTGAATAATCAACAACAGCCTTTTCAGAGCGGTGACACCATTGCATTTCTGATATCCCTCAATTCTTTATATTAGCTATCAGCAAAATGTATTGTCAACGATAACAAAAACAACTATAACATTTTGATTTGAAGAAAAATTATTTTTTCTTTCTCATATTTTTTTTTGTTTTAGGGCTTGAGATCTGAAGATTTTTTTTTTCTTTTTGCTTTTTTTTTTTTTGTGTTGTTGTATGCTGCTGTTTGCATCAGACAGTAAATCTTGGCAAGATTTAGCTGCTCATTGGTTGCGGTTAATTCAGCTGTTTTACCTCGACTGCAAAGCTTTTTTTGTACTGATGCTATTTTAATAACTATTTCTCTTTTATCTCCATTTCCTAGGTCTTGGCATGAAGAGGTATGAGGAATTTATGTCCGAATGGTGAAGAATACGTGATGCCAACTTGTGCCATCACCTTACGAGGAAGACCAATATCGCACAGGTAAACTTGTCCAAACTGCCCTTTGAGATTGAGTGGAAGGCAAAGACTTAAACTCCACTTGGCATGGATGAGTGTGCCTTGCTGTGGGGGATCAATAGCTAAAACTGGAGCCTTGCTGTTATTAGCCCATACCACAAGTGCTTGGTACCAAGGCTGGTCTCGCAAAACCATGTTTTCATGATTATCCAAGCTATTAACAATTATGTCCACAGGAAATTTTGGCAAATCTGAAAAAAAAAATAAAGTTTTAAATTTCATAGTTGACAAGAATTAATTCAAAAACTGGAAATACTAGTCTATCACTAATATAATTCATTTAGAATTAAAACAAAACAGTTCATCCATCCATCCACATATATCTCTCTCTGTTTGCTTTTCCTGTCATAGGTTGGGCAGTTCAACAGGATCTAACAAGTTAGAGGACCATGCTTCACTTAAATGTTTAAGTTCTGGTATGGTTTTCTATGGGTGGTTACTTTTTTATGTGGTACCAGCATTAGAGAAGTTGTCATGATTCTTGGTAAAATTAAAGAGTCCTTTCAACCCTGCATTGTCCCTATTTGATAATTCCCCAGCCATTTTGCAGAATGTATTGGGTGTTTTTCATGGTACTAGTACTAGTGAGGTCACCAAGTAACTCCCAAAATTGAAGAGAGAGACAGATGACTAGGCAAGATACTGAGCAAAATAGATATACAACACATGCATGTGGTCAAACTTAGTTATTATTTGGAGCTAGTGCTCTGCTAGATGGAGTGAAGGACCACACTTCACTCTACATCAGTGTGAGAGTGTATGTACATGCACACATGTGTGTGCACACACACACCATCTATCTTTGCATTTGTAGCATTTTTTTCCAATTCTCACAATGGCATCAGAAGCATGTAGAAAAACATACACGAGCTCAGCTGTAGGTTTCTAAAGTGAGAATTCTAAGAAATTATCTGAATGCGTAATGTTAGCATGCATGAATGACGAGCTGTAAAAGAGCTAAAATAGAAACAGGACTTCAGAGGATCACAGAAGACTACACTGATTCAAACATGTGATATATAAGGAGAATATCAGTTGATTAAAGAAGTGTTGAGTACTCTAAGTGGACAGAACATGGAGAAGAGAGAAAATGAGGAAGACATAGGAAGACGTGGTGAAAACTAATCATAAGAGGCTGGAACTCATAAAGGAAATGACAAGGATTTACAAGTGCTGAAATGCTGTGCAGGAGAAGACCTGAGCAACCCACGCAGGCAAAAAAAGATGATGATGATGATGGACATTGGAATATTTAATATCTACATTTAGGTCTCTTGCACTAATTATGTTCATACTGTATCTACTACTAAACCTTTTCTTGTTATACACTCTCTCTTTCCCATTACCTCTTCCTCTATCTCTCACTGAATTCTTGCTCTCCCTCTGATCATCATCACATATTCCAACAGTTCTCCATCACTCACTTTCTCAATATCTCTCTTCTATCTTTCTTTATTGAAGTCCAACACCTTCTTTCTTCCCTCATCCCATCACCTTAGTAAATTGTGAGTCGAACATATATTTGTTGGAGGTGCTTAATATTTACTCATGTATTTCACTTGCTCAAGCTGTTCTACCTCAGCCTCCTTACTAATATGTGGCTGTTTATCTTTCTCTTTTCAATTACTTGGACTGGCTCGTGTGCAGGTGGCACATAAAAAGCACCATTTGAGCGTGGCTGTTGCCAGTACCGCCTGACTGGCCCTTGTGCCGGTAGCATGTAAAAGCACCCACTACACTCTCGGAGTGGTTGGCGTTAGGAAGGGCATCCAGCTGTAGAAACTCTGCCAGATCAAATTGGAGTCTAGTGCAGCCATCTGGTTCGCCAGAACTCAGTCAAATCGTCCAACCCATGCTAGCATGGAAAACGGACGTTAAACTATGATGATGATGCTTATCACCCTTCTGCACCTATCATTGATTCCCTTTCATACCTTTTCTTTTCCAACCTCTCATTCTCTCTCTCTCTCTCATCACTCTCTTCTTTACTACCCTTTCAGCCTTGTTGCTTTTATTCAATCTCCTTACCAACAGTCATCATGTAACTGTCTAACCCGTTTACTCTCCTCTCTTTCCCTCCCATTATTCAGACTTCCATCGTGTTCTCTCTCTGGTTTCCTTCAGACCCAATAGTGTGAGAAAGAAATAAACAAACAACATCAATGCAGAGAAGAGGGAGCTCTCTTTAGTCTTGCTGGAGACAAACAACCTTTCGAGTGAAAGTTTCACAAACGAATGTACCCAATGCATCATATAAAGTGGTTGGTGACAAGAAGGGTCTCTTGCCATAAAAACCATCCTAAAAATGTAACATGCAAGTAGGATACAGTTTTAAATCTACCTTGGAGGACTATAATTCTAAATAGACCTGACTCACAGGTTATATTTAGAGTTGCTTTGACAAACCTATGCAGCACAGATAAACAGAGATAAAATGATGATGAGAAAGAGAGAGAAAGGGAGAGAGGAAAGAGAAAGAGAGTGCATGTGTGTACATTGAACTCGATCAAAAAGATGGATAGTAAAAACTAATGCAAATTTATACAAATTGATATTGTGGACTTTTATCTATCTATCACCAGAGATCTCTTCCATAGTCATACAGTTTACAGCCAACCACACAATAAGTCCAGACAATTTCTAAACTATAACACATTCAAGATAATCACTCTTACTTAACAACAATGAATATTCAAAAGTTATTATTAGAGAAAATAGCTGCTGTTTCGTGTTTAGGTTTACACGACTGAGCAACAGAAATGTCTAACTCTTAACACATGTTACATAAGTAAACAGAACTATAAAGCTTTGATTCTTACCTTTAATTGAAAATGTTTTTACTCCATCAGTGAGATCATACAAAGCTAATTCATTTTCAATAAAATGATCCATTTTCATATAATTTGGCACATAGATGTATGTTTTTACATTGTGATTAGCTAGCAATCTGGCACAAGTAATCCCTTGAGCTCCCTGAATATGTGGGCCACACAAAACAACAACAGTAGGTAACTGGTGGTCATTTTTGGGGTTCAATCTTGGGAAGAAAAAAAGAAAGGAATAATTACATTGAAGATTAGAAAACCTGATTGCATAAAAGCATGGCTTTTTATTGAAACTAGCCATACCTGCCCTTAAATCATGCAAGAAGTCACAATTTAATTTTTTTAAAAATTAACCAACATCATTAGTATTATGAATGCTCAATGATTAATTTTATTACAAACATCAAATGAAAGTATAACCTCAGTACTTAACTTTGATGCAATATTTTGCTTCAGGACAGCTGTTTTTTTTTTTTTTTTACTCTTCACTTTTTTTTTCTTAGAAAAAGCACCATCCGAAAGTGGCCGATGCCAGCGCCACCTTGACTGGCCCCCGTGCCTGTGTGGCACATAAAAAGCACCAACCAATCGTGGCTGCTGCCAGACTCCCCTGGCACCTGTAAAAAGCACCCACTACACTCACGGAGTGGTTGACATTAGGAAGGGCATCCAGCTGTAGAAACACTGCCAGATCAGACTGGAGCCTGGTGCAGCCTCCTGGCTTCCCAGACCCCGGTCGAACCGTCCAACTCATGCTAGCACGGAAAACGGACGTTAAACGATGATGATGATGTTTTACATACATTTCTCCACACTAGATATTTCCATACTTGTACATGTGAATATTGTTATAGATATATGTTCGTACCACGAGATTCTTAATTCAAGGGCAACAGGTAAAGTTGCTTGTTAAGCAGACTGAGACGTGGATAAATACAGATTTTATCATAAGTTAAAACTGCACAATGAGCAAAAAAATAAAATTTTTTAAATATTACACTAACCTGTGACTGCCTCCTAAAAGCTGCAAAATCATTTCTGTAGTTGACCGCCCTACAGTTTCAAGTTGCCTTGATTTTGAGAAACCAAATTCTTCACCGGCAGAAAACAAACGTGACCGTAACTCATAAGATATACTTGGAACAGTCAGTCCAGAATCTGAGAACAAGATTTTTATCAATGACAAAACAAAAAATAACACAGAAAAAGATTCAATGTTTTGAACTGGCAATCTGAAATTTCTAACTAAAATTTCTCATCAGAAGTTTTCAATTATTATCCAGGTAACTATGCCACTTTATAATGCCAGCATAGCTTGCGTATTATGAAAATTGCCTTATACCACTAATTTCTTTCGTCTTTTTTTACTAAATGTTGTCCCTCAGTTCAAATTCAGATACATTGGTAGAGAACTTAACAAAACCAACATGTAAAAAGAAAGTGTTGTTTCTTAATTAGTCCATCAGTGCCACTAATTTTTTCTCATTTTCTCTTTCTCGGAGATGCTTAAAAATGAATAGATTAGAGTAAAAGCAAAAATCTATTCAACAGAACATTTGAGAAAATTAACTTTCTCACATGCTTAAAGACAATATGATAGGTACGTCATACTATTTCATTATATATTTCATTCAATCTTTCAAATCTGTGATGATAATTTTACCAAACAGAATATAAATCCAACAAACCTGTTACATATTCTTGGTCTGAATAACAAGGAACTTTAATTTTACATAAAACCACAGGACCAGACTCCAAAATATTTTCATCATGACGATATTTGGCAGGATTTTTCCTATCATTATTATGGTGAATTATTTCTGGCAAAGAATTTTCCATTTCCTGGAAGAAAGCTTTTTTGTCAAAAAGAGCCAAATTTTTCTCAAAGTCAAATTCCTTCAGAAAAGATTCAGAAGGAGCACTAAAACAATCTTCTCGTGTCATCAGTTTGCGACGGCAATCTATTTTTCGAGCTGGAGTTTTCTTCCTTGGTTCTGATGCTACAAAATAATTTTGTAATTATTTAGTCAAAAGAAAATGAAAGAAGGCAATTATCATTTTTTTTCTTCTATAAAACACTTTTAGTAAGTTATTATTATACACATAAATTCATAGCATTATTTACAAATATAAAGGTGCTTGGCTTCAATAACTTTAGTAGATAAATCTTTTACTGTTAAAAATCAACTTCTCAAATATTTAGTTTACATCAGAGTCTATGAAAAGTTTTGATAAGCCCAAATATATATTAAATGTGATCCATAGATGGTTAGTTTACATTACTGTTTAGTATTCAACAACAGCTGAGGTAATGGACAGCTGTGAGGAGAATAGAAAAACAACATCAGAAAATCATTAAAACAAAAAAAAAAAACAAACTAAGATTTAATTTGAAATCATGATTACAAAAAGTTGGCAATGAAAGCCCAAGATTGAACAAAGTGATATGGATAACAAAATAATCAGCACCAGTTAAGTAAGGCAGGACACGAAACTTAGACAAGCATTTCTATAGGTTGGAAATTTCATACACATAAAAAGCACCATCCAAACATGGCCATTGCCAGCGCCGCCTCGACTGGCTTCTGTGCCAGTGGCACATAAAAAGCACCATCCGAACGTGGTCGATGCCAGCGCCAACTCGACTGGCTTCTGTGCCGGTGGCACATAAAAAGCACCATCTGAACGTGGTCGATGCCAGCGCCAACTCGACTGGCTTCTGTGCTGGTGGCACATAAAAAGCACCATCCGAACGTGGCTGATGCCAGCGCCGCCTTGGCTGGCTTCCGTGCCGGTGGCATGTTAAAAGCACCAACCGATCGTGGCCAATGCCAGCGGCACGTTAAAAGCACCAACCGATTGTGGCCGATGCCAGACTCCCCTGGCACCTGTGCCGGTGGCACGTAAAAAGCACCCACTACACTCGTGGAGTGGTTGGTGTTAGGAAGGGCATCCAGCTGTAGAAACACTGCCAGATCAGACTGGAGCCTGGTGCAGCCCCTGGCTTCCCAGACCCCGGTCGAACCATCCAACCCGTGCTAGCGCGGAAAACGGACGTTAAACGATGATGATGATAGAAACTGCATGAAGTGGTAGAAAACACAAACAAAAAAGCGAGACAGAGAGAATGATAGTGACCGAACTATAAGACATGTCAATTGACACAGACAAGGAGATTAAGGCATATTGCTCAGAGCATGTCAGAAACACCATTCCAGCAACCTATCCTGAAAGATATACAGAAACTATACAAATCTAAAGACCTCAAAAACAGAGCTATCTAAAATGTGAGGATTGAAAACAGAAACAATTCCAATAACAAAGGTTTTTGAATAATGAAAATGACAATTATATAATCAAAATGACAAGACTTAACAGACATGCAGAAAAGAGCACAATTAATATAACAGAAAATAGAAAGAAAAGACACACAGAAAAGCATGCAATAAAAACTATCTATATAATTAGCAAGACCTTTCTCTATACTGTGATAATAAAGAGCTTTTTGTAAACAATGCTCAAGTGCACTACAACTCGTTAGAAAAGAGGAGTCAAGTAAAGAAAGACAGTAAAGATTATTGTTAACAACGATGCCATGGTCACATTCACCAGCAGACTTCTTAAACTTGGTGTTGTGGAGGGGGTAGGTGAATTACTGGTTTTCCTTCCAAAAATGTATAATGATACACTTATCTACAACCAGCTTGAACTGTCAGTTATAATCCATTGCTATATTGTGTCTAGATCAGATTACAGGAGAGATCTATAGCATATAAGATCTGCTCTTTTCATCTCAAGGTACAGCTTAATTTTGTCTGCCTATTTTAACAAGCTTCAAGCTAGCATCTAAAAATATATGCAACACCCTGCTGGACACAAGATGGCATCACATAAGGTGCAGAATGTTGTCCTAATATAACTGGCTACTGCTTTTCAACCGGCCAAGCAGGATTTCAACCAATTATAAAGATAAACCTTCAAGCCCCTTGCAAAAAGCTATGCCAGAAGTTATTTGTATGACAAAGATTTAAAAGCTTTAGTAAAGTCAGGATAGATAACATCCACTCATCTTTTGGGGGTTGAATAAGGTTATAAGAAGTCTAGAAGTTCCTAAGTGTCTCTCTGACACTTTAATCAATTTGGCAATACAGCTTGTGAGACTGATTGGATGGTAATTAACAGGTGATGTATGGTCACCTTTTTGAACAAGGTAAAGCCGTGCAGTAGAAAGAGGTTCCAATTTAGAAAAAGGCCAACAGTATTGAAGTGAGGGGGGTTAGTTGATTCCACCAATCTGGTTGATGCTTTATTTTATTGACTGCAAAAAGATGAAAGGCAAATTGTCCATAGCATGATTTGAATTCAGAACACTAAGAGCTGGAAAAAATACCATGAAGTATATTTTGCTGATGCTTTAACAATTCTGCCAATTTACTGCTCTCTAATGATTATTTTTAACATATAAGGCAAGCAATTTATAGGGCAGGATTTTTTAAAATTTTACTCCTGGAAGAATGAAAAACAAAGTTAACCATAGCAGTATTTGAACTCGGAATGTAAAAAGTTAGAACAGACACTGCAAAGCATCTGGTCTGATGCTCTAACAATTATGCCAATCCATTACCGTCCAACCCATGCTAGCATGGAAAGCGGACGTTAAACGATGATGATGATGATTACCTAAACAAGAATAATTACCATTAAAGCCTTCATTTCAGTTTCCTTGTTTTAATTAGTTTTAGAATCCTTCATAAAATAGGGTAAATTTAGACTAAAGGAGAATCACATTCAAGCATCGCAGAAACGCATTCCATCTCAAATATATTTTCTCTCATTTCTCTCACTGAATTATCTGATTTGGATAAATGAAAAGTTTCTGACCACAGATAAAACATCTCACAGAGCCACTGAATGAACCAGAAATTCAACTCTGTTAATAATGTTGCTAATTGATAACACACCTATGTGTGAATATACACATATATTATATGACTGAAACAGGAGTTGTCACTGTGCTTACCAAAGATCAGTTTCATTGCAATCTATTTTTAATTAATTTAAATACCAGAGTTTTCCAACTATCTAGCAAACTATGTAAGAAAATAAAACATACCACATAAAACATATTAGCAAAAGGAAAGGACCAAATCTGACAAGTTCACCTCATATATAATCTTTTCATGAATTACAGGTGCTCACATAGCTTACGTTTCTGTACTGTTCATGTGAAGATGTTACTCTTTTTGGCTACGATTTTAGTCAATCACAACCAATTTTCTCTGGCTACTTCAGTTCAATAAATTGAGGAAATAAAAGATGAAGTGTTATGCCAAATGACATAATGAATGGTTGATGCAAGGTAACTTCTTGTTTAATTTGATGTAATGTAATTACATCAACAGTAATGTAATTCTTCTTCTTCTTCTTATTATTATTATTATTAAAGCGTCAAGCTAGCAGAATCATTAACACACCAGGTGAAATGCTTAGCAGTATTTTATCTGTTTTCAAGTTCTGAGTTCAAAAGCTGCCAGGTTTACTTTGCTTTACATCATTTTGGGATTGATAAATTAAGTACCAGTTACACACTGGGATCAATGTAATCAGCTGGTTCCCTCCCCTAAAATTCAAGGCCTTGTGCCTATAGTAGAAAGGATTATTATTTTTTTTTTCTTCTTTTTGGACAAAACCCTGTGTACTTTTCATCCTGTCTTTGTCCTTACATGTTTTTGATTTATATTAGCCCTTGTGGCCAATAAAACAAGAATTAATTATTATTATTATTATGAAACAAGCATTATGCAAGCAAAAAGATTTTCTATCACTTTTTAACAACTATCACTGGAAAAACCTCCAGACATATTTGTGTCACAAACTATAATTTTAGAGATGATAACCAACATATAACAATAAATTGAATTAAACAATAAAAAAATAATTTTTGGTAAACTCTGAATAATAGTCACCATGAAAAAAAAAATCTCTCATTTGTAAGGACATAAATTCAATCCTCAGTTTTCCTACTAAAGTTTTTTTTTTATAAGACCTTTACAAAAAAAAATCTTAAATCACATGACAAACATGAAGAAAACAAGGCATGTGTGAATGTTTAGTGAATAGCACATCAACAACAACAACAAAAAAAAACCTTAAAATTTCAAATTGAAAACTGATTTTTAAAGTATTTAAAAAAAAATCATTCAAAGCATTCAAAACTTGTTTGTTAATTCTGTTAAGCGGTTTTGATCCTACAGCTGTGTTCAAGTTAATAAAGAATAATTAAGTTCAGTTAATAAATAAAAAAAAAAAGATTGCATAATTGTTTTAGCTTAAAAGCACAATAATCAAGCAAACATGCATAGACATTAAATACTAGCATGCATAAACAAGTTTAATGTCAAGAAATATTTTTAGCTTTAATTTATAGAACAATAAATACTCTAACAACATGCCAACACCCATAGTGAGGTCAATCTTTTGTCAATTCTATTTTTATAATGGTCTCTCACACCACAGTAATACTGCAATACCAATATAACACCTTATTTGCTGATGGTACAATCATAACTGAAAGCTCAGGCAGTTCTTCTACTGAGTATAAGAAAACATTCTCTCTTCTACAAGCTGCCTATTAACCAAAGTTGATAAAATACTTGCATTATACTGCACTAGATTAATACTTTTCCCTAAAACCAAACTTTAATCAAAAGTAATAGTTCATGCTCGCAGGACAGCCTGCTGCGCTGACCTTGGATTGTAGAGTGACCCGCTGTTCTTGAGGAGACCTGTTGAGTCAAGTTCATCATCAAAAATTTGAATGGTAATTGTAGTTAAGACACCAGTGCTGGTAACACGTAAAAGCACCGTTCGGGCGTAGCAGTTACTAGCGTCGCCTAACTGGCGTCCGTGTTGGTGACACATAAAAGCACCAACCGATCGTGGCCGTTTGCCAGCCTGCGCTGGTTCCTGTGCCAGTGGCACGTAAAAAACACCCGCTACACTCACGGAGTGGTTGGCGTTAGGAAGGGCATCCAGCTGTAGAAACACTGCCAAATCAGACTGGAGCTTGGTGCAACCTTCATGGCTTACCAGACCCCGGTCGAACCGTCCAACCCATGCTAGCATGGAAACCGGACGTTAAATGATGATGATTATTTATGCAGTTAGGTGTTAAATTCACTCATTTAATAGCCCAGGGCACAAAATCCCAGTGCTACCCAGGAAGTGGTCTATCTCGATATGGAGGAAGTGAGTGAGCAAAAACTTGACATTGTATACTCAATACAAGAAATTGGTATATAACAAGAGTCTCTGTCAAACTGACCTCAGACTCAGATGTGATATGCAGTGGTAGTAGGAGTACCCTTGAAATAAAATCCATAAACAGCTTGTTCAATATAGGTAGTTTCTTTTAGTCAGGTAATCTAGTTAAGTATATGCCAAGGGAAGAAACTAGAAGTAGATAATAGCTTCTGCTACCTAGACGACCAAGTCTATAGTGGGGATGGTTGCTATGAGAGTGTAGTGACTAGAATAAGAATAGCCTGGGCAAAGTTCAAGGAGCTCCTACCTCTGCCGGCAACAAAGGCCCTCTTGCTCAGGGTAAAAGGTAGACTGTATGAGGCATGTGTGTGAACTGCCATGCTACACGGCAGTGAAACCTGGGCCATGAATGCAGAGGACGTGTAGACTTGAAAGAAATAAAGCTATTATGATCCGCTGAATGTGTAATGTCAGTGTGCATACACAACAGAAAAGTTGGACATAAGAAGCATCAAATGTGGTATGCAAGAGAGGCGACTGCACTGGTATGGTTATATGTCACGTATGAATGAAGACATCTGTGTGAGGAAGTGCCACTCCCTAACTGTAGAAGGAAATTGTGGAAGAAGTAGACCCAGGAAGACATGGAATGAAGTGATGAAGCATGACCTTTGAATATCAGGCCTCAGAGGCAATGACAGGAGACCGGGACCTTTGGAGACATGCTGTGATTGTGAAGATCTGGCTCCCATGCTGGTGGCATATAAAAAGCACCGTCTGAACATGGTTGATGCCAGGTCTGCCTGACTGGCTCCCGTGCTGGTGGCAGGTAAAAAATACCAACTAAACATGGCCAATGCTAGTACCACCATCCAAACATGATTGATGCCAGGTCCGCCTGACTGGCTTCTGTGCTGGTGGCACATAAAAAGCACCCACTACACTCTCAGAGTGGTTGGTGTTAGGAAGGGCATCCAGCTGTAAAAACTTTGCCTGATCAGATTGGAGCCTGGTGTAGCCACTGTCTCTCCAGACCCCAGTCAAACCGCCCAACCCAAGCCAGCATGGAAAACAGACGTTAAACAATAATGTTGATGAAGAATCTAATTAAGTATAATCTGTTGAGTGTATTAATTTGCATTAAAAAATTGAGCCCAAGTGTGGAGAGAGAAAGAGAGAGAGTGGGGAAAGAGACTATTAAAGTTATACTCAAGAGATAACTATTCTGGTATAAACCTGTTATCTGAATGGATGATGAGTGCTTAGTGAAAAAGGACTGTAAGTTGATATTAAAAGGTGTCTGTTAAAGAGTAAAATGTGATGAAGTCAGATTTCAGAAGGCCTCACAGATAGATTGACAAAGGATTCTAATTGATGATACGATACAGTAAACAAATATTAAAACAATATTAATGATATTATTAATATCAAGCAAATACCAGTAGCATATACAGAACAAAATAACACCAAAACCTAAAATATTTCCTTAGTGTGTATAGACACACATAAACACACTCACATACACTGATAAGCTTACATGTTATCTCTACTACTGCTACTATTTAGGCTGGCTTTTTTTTTTTTGGCGGGGGGGCAGTTACATTTTAATTACATAGAGTGCATTTAATGCCAATTTATGGGTGAAAATAGAAGCACTATACACATGAACAATCTGCCAGCAAAGACACAATTACACTACAATTGCACTATTTTGCATTAGCAACATATATACACACCACACTTAGTTTTCTCACTACCTAAATCAGCAGTTATAAATACCTTGCAAATTCTGTAGTTTACTCTTATTCTCTAATAGTTTAGTTTTAGCTCCAATGTCCCCTCCTAAAGATATTAAACAGACAAATGTGAGTAGAGCTGTAAATTCAAGATATGTATGGTAAGACAAAAACCAATAATACAATAACATGTATGGAGAAGATCGAATTTACATGCAAAAATATTAGTTGAGTTAATGTATACAACAATCCAGTTTTATTAATTATCAATAAAATTATTTACCAATATGACAAGTGATTAGTTTTAACAAAATTAGTGTAATTAGAAATACAATATACCCATTATCATAACAATCCAGTTTTATTAATTATCAATAAAATTATTTACCAATATGACAAGTGGTTAGTTTTAACAAAATTAGTGTAATTATAAATATTATATATCCACTATCATTAGTAACAAAATGTTTCTCCCACAACAATTAACAGCAAGCAGAACTACACAACAGAATGTTTGGACTTAAAAGAAATTTTAACAATGTTATCAGTTGCTAGTTGTTATTAATTAGGTAGAGCCTAATGCTGTATGGTTTTTGATAAACAAAACCTTGACACCTGTTTTTCCATTATGCACCTATATGTCAAAGAACAGAAGTCAACTATAGGTTTATTTCTGTCTCATCATCATTTACCATCTGCTTTCCATACTGGCATGGGTTAGATGGTTCGACTGGAACTGGTAAGTAAGAGCGCTACACCAAGTTCCAGTCTGCTTTGGCATAGTTTCTACAGCTGAATGCTCTTCCTAGTGCCAACCACTTTACAGTGTGTGCTGGGTGCTTTTACATGTCACTGGCATCAACCACGATTATGATTTCACTTCACTTGACGTGTCTTCTCAAGCAGAGCCTATCACCAAAGGTCTCAATCATTTGTCAACGTGTGTGAAAAATAATGGTGATCAAGTATAATCAGAGAATGCAGCAATTGAAATATAATGTAAATAAAAAGATAGAAGTTGAAATTAAACAGCTGAATTCATCTTGAGCACCCTAGTAATAATAACTGATGGGTATAGAACTGCAGTTCAGTAATTGATGCTGAATCATCATCAGCATCATTTAACATCTGTTTTCCGTTTTGGCAAGGGCTTGACAAGAGCTAGCAAGGTCAGGGGCCACACCAGATTCCATAGTCTGTTTTGATTTGATTTCTACAGCTGGATGACCTTCCTAATGCCAACCATTTTGCAGAAAATACTGAATACTGAGTAGAATCAGATATTCCATCCTAGATGCAGAAATTTTTGTAGAAATGAGTACATAATGATACATGAAGAGGAATTAGTGTAAAATGGATTTAAAAAAAACAACAATATTTTAAGTTAGTAAAGGTGTTATGTCTAATGATGAAAACTCAGAACTATTAAAACTTCAGTAAGAGTGAAGTCTTGTGGAATAAGTAAATATAACAAATATTTAAAGATAGCTATCATCCATTCTCACTAAAGGAATTTGTACTAAAAAAAAAATTTAAAAATAGCCAAAAATATATTAATTCTTGCCACTTTCAGATTACATTCAGCCATTCATAGAATCATTTACCATGACAAACTACTTCTGAAATTGCTAATTGACAACATATAAAATTGTGTGTCTCACATGGTAAGATAATTTTTCAACACATACTTGAAGCTGTTTCAGTAATAATGTAGTAACATTTCAAGTGAAACAAGTGTTTATCTGATCTGACACTCACTGTGGCTTTCATTACCTTGGTCCACATGCCTCAAACTATTCAAAGTACTTCCTCCCTGTGAATCACCCAGCAACTGATATCTACATGATATAGGGAGTCATTAGAATTATGTGTGTATGCACACATACACACATTATATCACACCAAGTTGTCTTTTGTTACATGATTCACAGGGAAGAAGTGCTTTCAATAGTTTAAAGCAGTGGTTTTCAACCAGGGTTCTGCCAGTACAGTGCAGGAGTTCCGCAAGAAGTTACAAAACTGCTAAACTCGGCAGTAATTTTTAAGTCTCCTGTGCAGATATATGTGCATAAGACTATTAAATTATTGCACAGGGGTTCCTCGAGCCAGTGGAATGTTTCCTTGGGGTTCCGCTCCTGCAAAAAGTTTGAAAAGCACTGGTTTAAAGCATGTGGACCAAGTTAATGAAAGTCACAGTGAATGTCTGATCAGATAAACACTTGTTTCACTTGAAATGTTACTACATTATTACTGAAACAGCTTCAAGTATGTGTCGAAAAATTATCTTACCATGTGAGACACTTACACAATTTCATATGTTGTCAATTAGCAATTTCAGAAGTAAGTTTGTCATGGTAAATGATTCTATGAATGACTGAATGTGATCTGAAAGTGGCAAAAATTAATATATTTTTGGCTATTTTTTTATTTTTTTAAATACAAATTCATGCACCAGACTCAAAATAGAACTAAAATTGTTTGAGTATAAATGTTGCCTGAAGCTACCTGAGTTTCGGCGTTGTTTCAAGTGATCATCTTTATTAGTTGGAGTACGACGATGGTTTCCGTTGTTCCACTGTGAATTCTTGTCTTTGGATGGTGTGCGGCTTTGGTTATAATTGTCATTACACGATACTACTTTAACAGGAGAAGCTGTTCCACCACAAATAGCTTCCATCTGTTCCTTTGTAAATTTGGATGGGGTTGACTGGATAGAGAGAATATCTCGGGCATCTTCTGCTGACTTCAAGATGGATAGTTCTCTGATGTCTCCAGCACTGAAAATAATAAAGATAGAAATACTTCTTCATTGTAAAGCAATATTGTGCAAGATATATAGATTGTAGAATAACATGTATCATTACAATTCAATGCTGATAGTATTAGTTTAGCCTAGAGTAATATTGGTTTCAAATTTTGACACAAGGCCAGCAATTTCGGAGGAGGGAGCAAGTCAGTTACATCAACCCCAGTGCTCAACTGGTACCTATTTTATCAACCTTGAAAGGATGAAAGGCAAAGTCAACTTTAATTGGAATTTGAACTCAATGTCACCATCATGGCCCATCTTTCCGAACGAAGATCAGGAAGGCTGTCCATGTCGCGTGCATGCACGCTCATGACTGACAAGTTCAATATGGGAAAGGCAGGTCCGTGAGCAGTGTCCACAGACGAAGGTAACATCCAGTGTGGTGTCAGAGGCAGCTCGCGCCTTCCTCCTGCGTCTCTTCTTTGTTCCTCAAACTTGCCGACTGCATTGAAGATCGTGTGGCACCAGACATCACGGTCCGCAGCCAGGTCTGACCAGCATTGGTGGTTAATATGACATGCTGTTAGAGACTTCTTGAGGCAGTCTTTGTATCGCTTTCTCAGAGCTCCTCTCACTTGGTGGCCGGTGGAGAGTTCGCCAAACTGGGCAAGACAGACAAAATGCTGCTAAGCATTTTGCCTGGCATGCTAATGATTCTACCTGATTGCCGCCTTAAACCTACAGTAACATCAGAAGAAAATATTTTTAAGTTACTATTCCAGAAAGTAGAATGTTTCCTTCTAATATACCAGAATATGAGAGGTGCAAGGCTTTGGGCCAAGTGTTTATTCTCTGGTTAGATAAACTGAGACAAACACTAACACACTCACCACGATACAGAAATAAATGCCTGTAGCAGGAAATTGATGATTTAACCATATATATAAAGGGAAAGTTTACGAAAATAAACAAAAGACGAAGGCATGTGGAGTACAAACAAACAAATGTATTAGTATAGCGCTCAGAAATAGAAAAAGTCTTTACGTTTCGAGCCTATGCTTTTCTACAGAAAGGGACACAGAAAAAAACAAGGAGAGAAAAAAATGCGTGTAGGAGCTAACGATCTATATATATATATATATATATATAATAAATATTAGGGAATATATCCAAATTTACAGGGAAAAAATCAGATTTAGGATTAAATCCAATTTTATAGTAAAATATTATAAAATATTATTTGAGACAAAACCACTATTTTGCAAAACAAACAAGGAAAGACTTAATCAATACATAAAATTTAATAAATTGATATTTATTAAATTTTATGTATTGATTAAGTCTTTCTTGTTTGTTTTGCAAAATAGTGGTTTTGTCTCAAATAATATTTTATATATATATAATATATATATATATATATATATATATATATATAGCGAGAAGTTGAGGTTATAAGAGATAATGGTGTCATTGAGACCCAAATGTGTCAGGTAATGCTGAATAAGTGCTTTAGACAGACCATAGTTAAGTTCCATATTCGGTAATATTGCGAATAAAGGGTTCAACGTTGGTTCTATGTCAACATGTGTATATAAGAATTTTTTGCGTAATAAGATAAAAAAAATCAAGGCTTTATAGATATTAGAGCATTTATAAATAGATAGATCTATATATAGATCTATGCTCTAATATCTATACAGCCCTGGTTTTTTATCTCATTACGCAAAAAATTTGTGTATATATATATATATATATATAAAGTAAACACAAAATGGAGAAACATTGATCAACAACAACTGACTTACATCAGTTATTATTTTTTATTTCAATACAAATAGACTGCAGTCTATTTGTATTGAAAAAAAAACTATGGTCTATCTATACCACTTATTCAGCATTACCTGACACATTTGGGTCTCAATGACACCATTATCTCTTATAACCTCAACTTCTCGCTATATATATATATAGATCTTTAGCTCCTACACGCATTAGTCTATTTGTATTGAAATAAAAAATAATAATTGATGTAAGTCAATTGTTGTTGATCAATATTTCTCCATTTTCTGTTTACTTTAAATTCGATTCATGATTAACTCGTGTTTATCTTTGACATTGCCTATAATTTATGAGCATAATGTGCTTGCATATGTATGCCCAGGGTTAACATAGGTAATTATACTGGTAATATAACGGATATTTTTATCCCTCAGACAGCTATTCCAACCTCTAACTCTACTAACCATATGTATATACATATCATCATCATCATCGTTTAACATCTGCTTTCCATGCTAGCATGGGTTGGACAATTTGACTGAGGACTGATGAACCAGATGACTGCACCAGGCTCCAATCTTGATCTGGCAGAGTTTCTACAGTTGGATGCCCTTCCTAACGCCAACCACTCCGAGAGTGTAGTGGGTGCTTTTACGTGCCATATGTATATATATATATATATATATATATCATCATCATCATCATCATTATACACATCATCATCATCATCATCGTTCATATATATTTATACATATATATATATATTATATATATATATATATATATATATATATATATATATATGTATATATATATATAGATATCTCCAGTAACTTTATTTAACTATTTGTTAGTAGTATTAATCAATATAGCAATGTTACCACCTTACAAACCATTTACTTGCTTCAATTATTGACTTATCACCATACTGTGACATCATCTTGAAATATACAATAGAACAATCAACCCCAGTACCTATATTTTAAAGCTTGGTACTTATTGTATAAGTCTTTTCTGCTGAGCCACTAAGTTACTAAGAAATAAACAATTGCAGCAGATTTTCTATGGCCTCATGCCTCTCCTGTCATCAACCCTTACTAGTTTCCAAGCAAGGTAATATTTACCCATGGTTGGAAATACTTTAATAAGAGATATGATAGTGATACTCATGTACAACTATCCTATGATGTCAAGACAAAGAGGCACAAATATACACACCTACAAATATATCTCACCTGGCACTTGTGCCGGTGGCATGTAAAAAGCACCCACTACACTCACAGAGTGGTTGGCGTTAGGAAGGGCATCCAGCTGTAGAAACACTGCCAGATCAGACTGGAACCTGGTGCAGCCTTCTGGTCGAATCGTCCAACCCATGCTAGCATGGAGAACAGACGTTAAACGATGATGATGATGATGATGATGTGTGTTAATTATTAGCCTCTCAAGGCTAATAACACAATATTTGAACAAGACATCCATGTTAAGTTGGATATAAAAATTTACTTTTCGGTATTAATACTACTTCCATCACTAATAAGCCTACTGGCTATTTGCAACATCAGTGTCTAAAAAGATGCTGATATCCTATATATTCTACTAGCAAAATTTCACTGGCATGCGATGACTGGATGCTTCTCACTGATGATTCCCAGCAGAATGAAATCAGGTGATATGGGAATTCCAGCACCCATTACAAACAATTCTCCTCTGCACCATGCACCTATATGAGTGAATCTCTCAAGGCTAATAAGGCAGTATTCTGTGTTCTAACAAGACATCTATGTTAAGTTGGATATTTATATATCTATATATATAAAAGCAAGTTTGTTTGTTTGTGCGTGCACACGCATATGTTCCTTATACATTCGGAAACTGAGTTGCTGACTTTGATGTATGGGGTATCAAAAGAGTCAGTAATCTTTCGGCTACCAAATAAACTTTATTTTCATTTACATAATTTCTATGTTATCTCAACAAACAGCTATAGTTATTTGAAAGACACTGCTCTACAACAACCAAGTTTCATAAGAAAGTATTGCATTACAAGAGCGACGATGTGTGAATAATGAAAGTAATGTTTCTCCGAATTGGTTACTCATTAAAAGGCATCCATTTTTCTATATGTTATGAGAAAATACAGTCACTCACTCACTCTCACACACGCACAAAAAAGATGTATGCATATGTATTTATGTAAATGTATATGAAAGATGTGTGAGTGTGTGTGTGTGTGAGAGAGAGAGAGAGAGAGAGAGAGAGAGAGAGAGAGAGAGGAAGCAACTGAGTGCCACTTACACATACATGCAAAAAAAATACATACAAGACAATATACGCCTTCACTCACTCTCTTTATATCTCGCTTTCATACACACACACACACATCCATTTCATATACACATACATACATCTTTCACTTTCTCCTCTCTTCAAAGCATACAGAAATAAAAATTTTTTACAGAAATTAACATATAATCATATGATCCCATATATGTCGAGTTGACAACTTTGCTTCTTCAAACAAAAGAATGCCATAAAATAACTCCCTTTAGCACACACACACACTCTAGGTAAAACTTCTGTATGAATTATGCTATTTCATGCCATGTGCACACATAAAAATTGCAGCTCAAATCCAATTGAAATTAACTTTTTCTGTTCTGTAATTTGTGTTTGTGATGAGCATATTTAAAAACCTGATCTTTGATACAAACTTAAAAGGAAGTTTTCCCAGAAATCTTGTCCTTTACCCCTTGTTTCTAGCATGTCTGAGGTAACATTTGCACCCCCACTTATTTTCTTCCTATATTTCTTCTGATTATTATGTTTTCAATACAGGAGATTAGGTTTTTGCCCAAAAAACACGTTCTCAATATTTTAATTTTCTCCCTCTCCACCCCCAATTTCGTCATTTTTTACTTTCTCCAAATTTTTTTTCTTGATAATCCATGGAGAAAAAAAAAACAGAGAGTATGAATCTTTAAGAATTTTCTTCCCAAACATCCACCCATCACCTCACCACTTTCAAAAAGCTACGAGCGCCCAATGTTTCACTTTTAGCTTTTTCAGAAAACAGGGAAATTTCTCCAGAAATAATGTCCTTTACCTGTTGTTTCTAGCATGTCAGGTTTTCTGGTGGTGATCTGGTATTTTTTACATTTGCTATTTCAGTACAGTTCTACGCATGTGTGAAACACCAGACGAAAGTAAAACATTGGGATGCTTTTGCATTTTGAAAGCGGGTAGGTGAGATGGGGGAAAGGGCATTGAGTGTTTCTTTAAGAAAAATAAAACTTAAAAAAAAAAAGAATATTTCCCAGATTTGTAATCTCTATTTTTCTACATGGTTAAAAAAAAAAAAATTCAAAATTAAGAATTTGCAGTGGGGACGGGTGGGGTGGGGTGGGGGGAATTAAAATTTTGAATACATGATTTCTGGGCAAAATCACATTAACCCCCTTTTATACATAGTTTGTGATCCTTCTTAAGAACAGAAAGCACTTTCATGCAAACCCATGTAAATTGTACCCACCACTTCACTTTTAAACAAACCAGTAATCCAGTTCACTATATATCAGCTGTGCCGATTCTGCCCATAAGAAAGGAACAAATAATACTATGTAGCTGTAGATCATAATACCTGGGTAACGCCGGGATGCATTACTAGTACACATACACAAGCTTCTTTCAGTTTTTGTCTACCAGATCCACTCTCAAAGCTTTGATTGGCCCAGGGCTTTAGTAGAAGACATTTACCCAAAGTGGCATGAAGTGGGACTAAACCTGAAACCATGCGGTAGGGAAGTGGACTTCTTAACTACACAGCCAGAGAAGGAAATTAATCAATAGAATTACCCCAACACTTTACTAGTATTTTATTTCATTGACCCCCAAAAGGAGGAAAGGTAAGTTGAATTTAGTAGAATTTCAACACAGAACAAAAAAATATATATGCTGAACAAACACCACAAGTCATTTTTCCAACTTTAAGGATTCAGTCAACCCCTTGCCCTACATTGCACATAATGATTCTAGAGGGAGAGAAATTAATCCAAAGATAAAATTAAGTTTATAAAAAATGCAAAATAAATTTACTTACGAAATTGTTATTTCTGGATGTTCGCAAGCAATGCCATTTCTATAACAATTATCAATAGTAATAGTCTGATTACTATTGTTGACACACTTCACCTGGCCTTGAAAGTTACCAAGCATATCACCACAGTCCAAAGAGACAATACACCCAACATAGCCAGACATTCTAAAAAATAGAAAAGAAAAAAATATTACAAAAAAATATTACAAAAATTCTTTTAATTAAAAATTACTGGTTTTGTTTAATAACGAAATACACATATCTGACACAATAAAAAAAAATGAAATGACGTTTCATTTGAAATAGAAAGGTGGAACAAAATATTTTAATTTAAATTTAGTGACGTCCTAGTGGTGTTTTTAAAGAACAAGCTAATACTTTTAATGTTATTTTCAAATTTAGAAAGATAAGGCAACAAAATGAAGTCAATAACATAAATATGAGGTAAGTGGGGGAAGAATTTAGATTTTCTTCCAGTCATTTAATTGTCAAAACCAATGGCATAAGCAATATAATAAATAGTTAGCAACAAAGCAGAAAGACCATTGTTGTCAGATCAAAATTGAACAAGGATTGAAATGCTTTTTCAATAATACGAAAGAGTTACATAGCAAATGGGCTTTTTACATTAACAACTTTCTTATATCTGAAAATATTTTCACCAAATATACAAAGTTAGCGAATGGAGAATGTACAATGTATACACTTCCCTTAGTTTAGATTATGTATTTTTATTATATTTTTTAATGGATATGGATTAGATTTAACCCTTCCCGGCTGAAACCGGCTCTGAGTACAAATGTCTTGTTTTCTTCCACCAAACCTTAGTCACAATTTATGTTTCTAACACTAGCTGAATGATAACTAAGTTATTTTACTAAATTCTTTGTTATATCTAAAGTAATTGAAAGGAACACAGAGCATCTCAAAATAAATATAGTAACGAAAGGGTTAAACATCATAAAAAGAGAATATAAAAGGCTTATTTTTAAACATTGTTCTAGGGAAGATGTTCAGTACTCATAGATGTTTAGCTTGAACATCTGAAGGTTGATGGCTGGATGAATACATGGGCAAGGAAGGGGTCACAGTTTGGGAGATGACTTAGTACAGTGTAAGGTTTGAGAAACAAAGACAATAGGGATAACAAGAGGAGAAGAAACCTGAACATTAAGTCTCTCTCTCTGAGCAGGATACTTCACAGCAAGCTAAATCAAAAGAGCAGAGGTCATTGTGTAGTGGTGGAAAAGAAAGCATTAGTATGTTGATGGATGGAATTATGCCTATCAGTCAGAGAAGCTCTTTTTATTTGTTTAGATGTGCATGTGACTTAAAAAGCACATCAGATAAGTGAGCTGTATCACATTGCAAGTAGTTTTGTTAAGTGTACAATTAGGATTGAAGGGCGATCTTATGTGATTGAAGTATTTTTTAGACATTGAGAAGAAACACAATCCATGAGATGCAATCTTGTCTATATAACAGATGTGTCATTTCAATGAAAGAATATTATTTCATAAAGTCTAGCACTTGTAGATAATGTTTTTAACTGTGTGTTGATTATGAATAGAGAAAGTGGAAGCATAGTCTTGTTTATTCCTAGACAACTCATATCAGTAGACTGGGTTTTTCTCCGATGGTCTAGACATATCCTTTCTACTATAGGCACAAAACCTGAAATTTGGTTGGGGAGGAGCTAGTTGATTACAAAGAGCCCAGTGGTCAACTGGTACTTATTTTTTCATCAACCCCGAAAAGATAAAAGAAAGTTGACCTCAGCAGAATTTGAACTCAGAATGTAAAACTGAAAGAAATGGTGAGAAGCATTTTGTCTGGTGTACTAATGATTCTGCCAGCTTGTCACCTTTATCTATATATACCATATACATACATACATACATACATACACAACAAGGGTTTGGCCAGCCTGGGGCTATAGTAGGATACACTTGCCCAAAGTGCCATACAGTGGGACTGAAATCAGAATCATGTGGTTGGAAAGCACATAGTCATGTCTAATTCATCATCATCATCGTCTAACATCTGCTTTCCATGCTAGCATGGGTTGGACGGTTCGACTGGAGTCTGGGAAGCCAGGAGGCTGCACCAGGCCCAGTCTGATCTGGCAGTGTTTCTACAGCTGGATGCCCTTCCTAACGCCAACCGCGAGTGTAGTGGGTGCTTTTTACGTGCCAGGTGATGCTGGCAACGACCACAATCAGTTGGTGCTTTTTACGTTCCACAAGCATGGAGGCCAGTCGGGGCACCACTGGCAACGGAAACGTTCGGATGGTTCTTTTACGTGCCACCGGCACTGGTATAACAACTACAATTGTTAACATTATTTAATTCATTATAGCCTTCTCAACCCTTTTCTGAAGAATGGAGGACTTAGTAAATTTATAACTACTGTAGTAGGATTCCAGACATTTGAAACTTGTAAGACAGGAATTGCAGCTTAAAAATCAGTCCCTCAAATATGCAGCATTCAATTCACAGTAGCCTCGTTTTGCCATTCAGCAAACTGAAATTATATGCTACTGCTATATGTACAATGGAAACAAACTAATTTACATAGCTCCTTCTTTTCCAAACCCATGTAAATATGCTTCAGAAAGATCTAATATGCCATAAAAGCATTGATACTGAAATGTTCCCTTCAATAATATTTGAAAACCAAAAAATTTCCAGTAAAGTTACTGATCATTTTGCTTAAAAGCCAAGAATTCCATTGAGCTATATATATAAAATGAGATGTTAAAAAACATTTTATATTACTACTTCCTATTTCATGAATTAACTGAAGTAATACAGAAAAAAATAATATTCATAAAAATAACAATAACAGTGTCATTTGCTAATTGCAGCATTGTTTTGACACACTAACATGGAGGAATTGTGCATTTATGCATTATTCATTGGGTCAATTGAACAGCTGACTGGTTCGTTTGCATTAATTTATTATAGAGTCATGAAACATGTCCAATGAGAATGGCAGACTTATGCAAGTTGTGAATATTTGGCTACTTTTGTCTGAAGTGAAACCTCAGAGTTAGCACTTTGAATTTAGTGTCAAACTCCAAAGTTCATCATCATTGCCAGATTGAATCCCTTTAACAAGGGAATTGTAACTGGTGGATAATCTCTGCATTGGATATATGTGATTGCTGGGTATGGTCACCTTTGTGTTGCTGTGAATTCACTGGTTGGACCCAGCCCAACTTGTCCTAAGTTAAAAGCAAGCAATTACTGCAATTCTTGTAAGATCATCAACCAAAACACAAAGGATGCCTCCCTACATCGCATAGTCAGCAAGTTCTCTCACCTCACAAACTGCAAATGATCTTTTTGGTCTCTTGCCAACAGAATCTGTATCAAATCTGAGGAGTCTTCCTTTCCTCCACTTCTTCATCACAATTCTGTAAGCAGTATTTCCAAGGAGAGAGCCTCCATATTTGTTGCCCACTTTGCATAAACTCTGCCAGATCAAGACTGGAGCCTGGTGCAGCCATCTGGTTCGCCAGCCCACAGTCAAACCGTCCAACCCATGCTAGCATGGAAAGCGGACATTAAATGATGATGATGATGACTACCACTAACACATTATACAAATGTCTCCCCATATTATCCCTTTTAACTCCATTAGACACATCATCACATACATGTCATGTGTGAAAGCACCTCTGGTCACTTCAAACCAACACCACCACCAGCTCTAACAATGTCACTACTATTACCCTCAAACAATGTATCCAAGAGCTAGGTCCTAAATTCACTTGACCTGCAGTAAGTAACAGCCAAATCTTCCTTTAAATCAGGTTCTATAGTCTTTAAAAAAAAAAGACATTGTATAATGTAATTCTAGACACAGTATCTGAAATATTGACAAGAGGGTTGTACCAGACAGTATAGCAACAACAAAAGAAATTACCAACTAGCTTATACATTACACTGTATCATAAAATTAAAACATGCCATTTATTAATTTTTTCATTCCTTCAAAAAAGCCAATTTAGCTGAGAAGTTTCATGTGGCATAACAATATTGAAATATTTAATTTTGTAAAGCATTGCCACTGAAACCATTACTGTAATATTTTGACATTTGGTTCAGTTAAATATCTCTTATTTGACTCACAACATGCCAATATTTATTTCAAATAAGGGTTTCAAGTATTAAACAATAAAAAAAACCTAGTTTTATACCTGGGTTTCAGCTATTTATTTACCATAGAAAAATATCCAAGTGACTTTTGACCAATATGTTTTTCTCATGTTTTATACTTCTCTTCCTTACCCCAAAACCACTTCCATTTCCCATTTAACTGTCCCCACCAATCACTTCCTTTCTGTGCCTTCTCCCCCTGTGCTGTTTTCCATCATTAACACCTCACTTATCTTCTATCACCTTCAATGCCCTTATGTAGCTACTGCAACCCCCATCTCCATGCCTCTCCTAAGCTTCTCTCCTTTATTTGCTGCAATCACCTCCATATCACTTCATCTATTTTCACCACCCACAAAGCTCCACAAGAGTATGTCCCAATTCATTTTTGCCATCATCTCTCTCACTATCGCTCTCCTTTCTAACTGGAGTATCCATGACTATCTCTGTCCCTCTGTACTTTTGATTTCTCAACTAGCACAAAGTCAACCACCTCAATACTACTCCCCACTGCCAATTGAAGCGGTTTTGCCTTTTTTCTGTCTCTCTCCTTTTTCTTGTCTTACAAGGTACTTAGGTGACCCTCTTGATGGTGCCACGTAAAAAGCACCCAGCTGTAAAAACCATGTCAAAACAGACAATGGGACCTGCTACAACTCCTACCCTTGCTAGTTCCTGTTAAACCATCCAAATCATACCAGCATGGAAAACAAATGTTAAATGATGGTGGTGATGATCTCATTTTCCACATTAGAGTGGGTAACTTTAGAGCTGGATATTCTCTCTGAGCTAAGAATTAGAAAAGGTACATATTTTTCAAGCAGAAACATTAAGATCTTTCGCACCACAATTTTTGTAGTCATAAAAGGTACATTAGGCAAGTGCCTTCTACACCTGTCAAGTGACCAAAGCCTTGCGAGTGCATTTGGTAGATGGAACCTGAAAGAAACACACGTGTGTGAGTCTTGCTTTGATATCATGTGATAGTTATGAATGTCAATGTCATCCAATATTCTGTGAAAATGTGTCTGGCCATGGGGATATATTACCTTGCTTGGAAACAAGTAAGGGTTGGCAACAGGAATGGCATATGGCTGAAAAAAATCCACCTCAACAAATTACATCTGACCCATGCAAGCATGGAAAAGTGGATGTTAAAATGATAATGATTATACAAGTTAGCTTAACTATAATTAACTTTCATATCAACTACGCATTGCTCTCACAAGCAATCAGTCCTCAACTCTTTTGTGATTATCTCTCAAGACTAAAAAATAGAAAAGAATTAGAGTGCATCTTACCAGAAGCTTCACATTCCCCATTAAGTTAACTGCTAAGCCTCTCTTGATTTGGTAGTTTCATATATACTGTAATTTATATTTAGTATTTTTATTTCCCCCATAGGTGTAGGAGTGGCTGTGTGGTAAGTAGCTTGCTTACTAACCACATGGTTCCAAGTTCAGTCCCACTGCATGGCACCTTGGGCAAGTGTCTTCTACTATAGCCTAGGCCAACCAAAGCCTTGTGAGTGGATTTGGTAGACGGAAACTGAAAGAAGCCTGTCATATATATGTATATATATATATATATATATATATATATATATGTGTGTGTGTGTATATGTTTGTCCCCCCAACATCACTTGACAACCGATGCTGGTGTGTTTACATCCCCGTAACTTAGTGGTTCGGCAAAAGAGACCGATAGAATAAGTACTAAGCTTACAAAGAATAAGTCCTGGGGTCGATCTGCTCAACTAAAGGTGGTGCTCCAGCATGGCCACAGTCAAATGACTGAAACAAGTAAAAGAGAGCAAGAGTATACTATTAATCACTGTTTTTCTAAACCCTTCTAAAGAAAGGTAGTATTCTCTATTCTTTGTCGTAGACTTTTCCTGCAGATGCTTCACCAGAAATATATAGAATATATGGTACAATGACCTAGTAGAAAACTTAAACTCTATGTCATTCAGATTCACACGATATAGTATTAGCTTTATATTAACTCTTACATCACCCTTGAAAATAAACTGTACTAATTTGAAGCTCCTATAGATACTTCATCCTTGTGTGTTATTTCTTTTACTTAGCAACAGATAACAATTATTCCAGCAAAGCAGTCATTGGGGAAAAGTACTGTCCTGCATAATTCTCAGTCAGCAATCTTGAAACTATTGTTTTTATTCAGACTGACATTTCTAGCAGCTCAGCAATTATTCCTGATGCAAATTTTCCAGTCTTTATTTGTTTCTTCCAACACTAGAGACAAATGTGAATGAATTATTTGTTTTTACACAATGCCTTGCAACTTTGAACACCTCACAATGTTACACATTTCTAAAGTTTCCTGTTGTTTGTTAGCTATAATTTCCATCTAATTTTCATATACCAATCCCAGAGGATCCTATCTTCAATTTCTGCCAAACCTGATAATTATAACTTCAATCTACTAATGCATTCCCTCTACTTTAGTCACAAAGTGAATTTGTCATCTTACAGAATTATCCCTCTATCGGTGGCACGTAAAAAGCACCATCCAATCGTGGCTGTTTGCCAGCCTCGCCTGGCATGTAAAAAGCACCCACTACACTCATGGAGTGGTTGGCGTTAGGAAGGGCATCCAGCTGTAGAAACACTGCCAGATCAGACTGGGCTTGGTGCAGCCTTCTGGCTTCCCAGACCCCAGTTGAACCGTCCAACCCATGCCAGTATGGAAAGCGGACACTAAACGATGATGATGATGATGAAACATCCAACTGTCCTGTATGCTACTGAAGGTCCAATGTCTACTTAAAGAAGCACCATCAAGTACTATTTGGAAATTTTCCCTTATGGGCTAACCTAGAGCTAAACAAATCAAAAAAGAGAAAATAAGTGTAGAAGTAAGACTAACTTCAACTGCTTCATTTATCTCATTGTTTTGTTTAATACCTGGTCAGCTCTGATTTAGACTCATCAAAGTTGCTCTAACTACGACACCACATCCACCTTTTCAGATATAGCATAACCATGAATACACATTATCCTTTCTGGAGATGGTGTGATTTGAAGATTTGGCTGTCATTTCCAGCAGAAAGATTAAGGATGAAATAAATCAGATATGACATAAGACTGATGGAATAATATGTGACCAAATTGAGTTAGCAAATACATTCATGCGCGTGCATGTTTTTCATTCTTTTACTAGTTTCAACATTTGTAACTGGGTCAATGCCTTCAAGAGTATATTGTAAATTATATTGTCTCCACTATGTGTTGAAGATACTTATTTTTATCAACCTCACACACACATGCACATCTATACATATATCATCATTATTTAAACAGCAACTAGCACTATGACCCGGCAACGCTGGGTCATAGTGCTAGTGCATGCATATACAGCTGTGTGCGTGTGCACATACACGTGAGTACTGTCCAAATTTCCAACCAATCACATACAGCTAGCTGGCATTCAATTGGCGTATCAAGTTTCGGGCATTCTGATTGGGTTTTGGATAGAAAATTCACAAAAAAGTCACGTCTATTGATTTTTTTAATGGCTTTGTGGGGTGACTGGGGAAATGTAAAGATCTGCATGACCACCCCTGGACGGTTTTGAATGATCATAGAAAGAGCGAGCCCTCTAACAGAAAAATTGTGGATTTGTATAAAGAACACACACACACAGACATTTTGCCGTTTATATATAGAGAGATGTTCCAATGCTGGCTTTGGTTGGACAGTTTGACAGGATCCCATGGGTTCAAGGACTGCATCATGCTCCAATGTCTGCTTTGGTATTTCTATGGCTGGATGCTCTTTCTAATGCCAACCACTTTACCGCATCTACTAGGTGCATTTTCTTTTTTTCTTTGTCACCAGAACCAGTGAGATTGCAAGACTACAATTCCCAATGGGTAGATAGCTTTATGCTAAATGAGGAGTTAGAGTATGAAAGAGGCCAGAGCAAGCTTTTTGCTGTAGGGGAACTTAGGACCACTCACATTTTAGAAGAGTGGTTATGAGGTATCTGGGTGGACTTTCAAGGTATGTGGTAAGTAAGAGTGAGGACAGAGAAACCTGGAATATAGGTGAATTGAGGTTGCAAGAGTGTATGAGAGACTGAAATAGAGAAAAGAGAAAGGAAGGTAGGAAACAATTGTAGAGATTGTGTAGGGTTAAAGTAATGAATGGTGGACAAGGGGTGGAGGAGGACTAATAATGCATACAGTGAGTAGTAGAGGATGACTAAAAGAGCAGCAGAATAGCAATGATGACACAATAGATAGGGGAAGGACAAGTAGGAGATAACATGTGTTTGGATAGGCTGCAGAAGGGAAGGGGTGAGGTAGGTATAGTGCATGAGTGACATACATATGGTGGTAGAAGGGAAGAAATAATTTGGTAGTACAGTGGGATGGGGGTGATCAATGTAAACTGTGGGTGGAGAGAACAGTGTTAATGGATGAAGGATGGAGAACAAGTGAAATGGTACCAAGTAATAAGAAAAATATGTAGTAATCAAGGAAGAACTTCAGTTAGAGAGCTGATGTGTAGTGGGAATATTTTTAGGAGATTGGGCAGAGGGCTCAGTTTTCTCTCTCAGCCAATCCTTGAAGGTATGTCCTGACACATCTACCACCATCTTTCCATGTCTATCTTTCTCTCTAAGTCTCCTTCTCCCTTCTCTAACTGGAATATCCTTGTATCACTTCTACCGCAAAGTCCCTCTATTATTCTTGTCAACTCTCATCAACTGGCTCAAACCCACGTTCCTCAATACTACTCCCCCATCTCCAGTCAAGAAGACTGTCTTGCTTTGCAAGAAACTTGGTAACCCCACCGATGATGGTGCCACAGAAAAAGCAGCCAGCACACTCTGTAAAGTGATTGGCATTAGGAAGGGCATCCATACATAGAAACCATGCCAAAACAAACAGAACTGGGACCAGCCCTCCAGCTTGCCAGCTCTTGTCAAACTGTCCAACCCATGCCAGCATGGAGAACACGTTAAACAATGATCACACAGACACAGCACTTCCAGGACTCAATTTCACTGAGATAGGAAGGGTTCTTCTCAAGAACAACAAATTGGCAGTCACCCCAGCCCTTTGTTATCTCTGTGAGGCTCAAGGTCCCAAGATCAGCCTTTACCACTTCATCCCATATCTTCCTGGGTCTCCCTCTTCAAATTTTATCAACATTAATATCAGCACTTCTTTATACAGCTGCTTTCATTCATATGTATCATATCATACCAGCACAGTCTTCTTTCTTGTACACCACATCTGATTTCTCTCATGCCAAGTTTTCTTTCTCTTAGCACATTTCTACTATGTTGGTCATACACACTAACCTTGCACATCCAATGGAGCATGTTCACTTCATTTCTTTCCAATCTTCTCAAGCCTTCTGTATTCATTGCTCATGTCTCACTACCATGCAGTGTTGCAGTTCTAACACAAGTGTCATACAATCCACCCTTCATTCTAAGGGAAAAGACCTTTATTGCCAGCAGTCGGAGCAGTTCCATGAACTTTCTCTCCAGCACATTCTTACTTAACCCTTTAGTGTTCGTATTATTCTGCCAAAATTAATCCTTTTTTATCCACATTGTTTTGCACTAATCAGGCATTATCTTGGTGCTATGAGATTTTGACGAGGTAGCTGTTAATTTTTAAAACGATATTGTAGGGTTGGTGTGAGAGACCAGATCTGGCCAGTTTGAACATAAAACAGGCAGAATACTTTTGGCCGGATATGGCCGGTTTGAATGCTAAAGGGTTAAGCTACTATACTTTCAGAGCAACCATCTCTGTTGCTAATAACACCTACTAGGTAACAAAAGCTATCAACTATTTCTACTGAGCAATCTGGGCATTTAAGAGAATCTATTGTCCAGTGTGCTCATAGTACATACTGCACCAGTGCATCTATCACATAGTAAGCTTAAGTTCTGTTTTTTTGTGATTCCGATAGAAATCTTGTGTGTCTATTACAGTGGGTAGAGCATATGGAGTTTATACCAACACCTTTTCTGCACATCAAACAAGTTCACTTTTCTGAAGATATCAGGATCCTGTCTTCTTTTGTCTTTGTTAAGTCTACCTTTAAACTTCTCAATTCTTGATTTAGTTTCCATGTCTGGAATTTCCTTTCTAATTCTCCTATAGATTCAGCTATAGGGACTAAATCATCAACAATAGGAGTCCCCATGGACAACAAGTGGTTGGAGCAAAGTGCCAGCCAAGCTGAAAGTAAGTGTTATTGAATGATATGGCTAATAGGCAGAATCGTTGGCATGCCGGGCGAAATGCATAGCCGTATTTTGTCTGCCGTTACGTTCTGAGTTCAAATTCCGACAAGGTCGACTTTGCCTTTCATCCTTTCGGGGTCAATAAATTAAGTACCAGTTACGCACTGGGGTCGATGTAACCGACTTAATCCGTTTGTTTGTCCTTGTTTGTCCCCTCTGTGTTTAGCCCCTTGTGGGTAGTAAAGAAATAGATATGGCTAATAGGGAGATATAGGCTAAGAGACAGGCTTGTAAAATCTGGAAGGAAGAAGGTAGCCAAGAGTATTACCAACTGGTTAAAAGGACAGCTAAGAAAAGGAGATACTTGACTATGGGTGTGACATCCACCCCTGCTACTGACTTGGTCCCCTAGGTAATGGAAGCTATCAACTACTTCTAGTTTTTCTCCCTGTAATGTGGCAGAAGCTGTTCTCTGCACATTTTCTGTGTTTATAGCACCTGAGCATTTGCCACATACAAAAACTATTTTCCCAGTTAGCCTCCCTTTGATATTGCTGCACTTCTTATGTGTCCATAGCTTACACTGGATTCACCTTATGGAGTATCTACCTAAGCCTTTTCTACAGATCGAGCCTAGATGAGCATTCATCCATCCGTTGATGCTCTCGGTGTCAGGGGTTGACCTGCTTTCTCTTCTGTGGGTCTTACAAATAGCAAAGGACCATGTTTCGGACTTCTCCCACTACAGAGGCGCGATCTTGCGAGCTCTGGGACGAAGACCACTTCACTCAACAGCAACAGCGTCAACAACAATTTCAGTGATGAATTTACCATGACAGTAAGAGTCCATCAGGGTTCAATCTCCTCCTATTCATCAAAGTCCTATATACATATGCATACAAACATACATATATATCTCATCCCTATCACATCTTTTCTCTCTCTACCTAAAGTAGCACGTTTCTCCTCTAACTTTTTGTTTGTCAATACCACTCTTCTCCATAAAAAACCATGCCAAAGCAGAGTTTCATGCAGTCTTTTGACTTGCCAGATCCTGTCAAACCATGGGAAACGGACATATGATGATGATGCTCAGTATCAAGTGAATGAGAAAGAAGCACTCAATACATACAGAGGATATGGTTTTTAACTGTAACTGAAACTGAGAGTCTTTATCGTGACTTGAATGTCATGCTACTGTAATCTTCAGGCAAAGCTTGACCAAAGATCACTGTGGCATGAAACTGTAGTTGCAAAACAAACTCTCAGCTTCAGTATTAATAAAAAAAACTATATATATATATATATTACATTATATATATATATATCCACACACACACACATGTATCATCATCATCGTTTAACGTCTGCTTTCCATGCTAGCATGGGTTGGACAATTTTGACTGAGGGCCAGCGAACCAGATGGCTGCACCAGGCTTCAATCTTGATCTGGCAGAGTTTCTACAGCTGGATGCCCTTCCTAACGTATATATACACATATACATTATCTTTTTCTTTTACTTGTTTCAGTCATTTGACTGCGCCCATGCTGGAGCACCACCTTTAGTTGAGAAAATCGACCCAGGGACTTATTCTTTGTAAGCCCAGTACTTATTCTATTGGTCTCTTTTTGCCAAACCACTAAGTGACCAGCATCAGTTGTCAAGCAAACACACACACACATATATATATATATACTTATATGCGATGGGCGTCTTTCAGTTTCTGTCTACCAGATCCACTCACAAGGCATTGGTCGGCCCGAGGCTATAGCAGAAGACACTTGCCCATGATGCCACGCAGTGGGACTGAACCCGGAACCATGTGGTTGGTTAGCAAGCTACTTACCACACAGCCACTCCTGCGCCTATATATATATCCACATACACACAAACATGTATAGCGGCAATACATATACTAAAATTGGAATGTAGAAGTAAAAGGAACTTTTTACATACATTTTTTTACATTTATATATGTGTGTATGTATGTATGTATACACACACAGGTAGCAGTGTGTGTGGGGGTGCTGATATAGCCATCCTGTACCACTTCGATGATTAAAAGAAAAGAAACATTCGTTCCAATGAAGTTGATGGTTCTATTTCAGTATCATAGTTCACTACGATTATCTCAGCTAGATCATAATCTATGGCAGTAATCTGTTTCGATGATCTCAATAAAAAAACCCAGTTTACAGCTCTGGTTAAATTACAACTCAGTTTACAGCTGAGGTTAAAATATCTAAACTAATGATCTAAGAGCTTAATCTTATCTTGAGGTTGACTGATGTTCATTGCGTGTTAGACAAACGTAATATATTAGGTCGATTACAAATAACCAAGTAATTAAATACAAATTGGTTGTATACTGTCAATCTAACGTGAACGTGACAGTAGGGGGTTACACCACCGCTGTTTAGCCCTAGGAGGCATCGACGCTTCCTGATGGTTTTGACACATTATTCCTGTGTCCTTATATACATTTACGAAGGGGAGACAAACACCCCCAGCAGCCAGGCCTGTATCAAGAGACACGCATGTTTCAGGATCATTGTCCTTCATCGGTCTAGAGTAGCAGACGCCCGTCAGCCGCGAATATCTGTCCCGATCCGCAAATGTATATATCTAATTTTCAGTGAAGTTTATTCACTGATTACCAAAATCAGAAATATTAAATTTCTAAATCTCTCATAGAGATATGCACGGTAGTGGGGCGATAGAATGGTTGTATACTGTCAATCTAACGTGAACGTGACAGGACACAGGAATAATGTGTCAAAGCCATCAGGAAGCGTCGATGCTTCCTAGGGCTAAACAGCGGTGGTGTAACCCCCTACTGTCACGTTCATTCTATCACCCCACTACCGTGCATATCTCTATGAGAGATTTAGAAATTTAATATTTCTAAATACAAATTATTTTAATTTAACTTTAACCCTTTAGTGTTAAAACCGGCCATATCAGGCCAAAAGTATCTTCCTGTTTTATGCTCAAACCAGCCAGCTCTGACTTCTCGCACCTACCCTACAAAGTCATATTAAAAATAAACAGGGACATCGTCAAACTCTCAGAGTTACAAGATGTACAATTAATTTTAAACAATGTAAGAAGCACTATCCGAATCGTGGCTGATGCCAGCGCCGCCTCGACTGGCTTCCGTGCCAGTGGCACGTAAAAAGCGCCAATCCGACCGTGGCCGTTGCCAGCCTCGCCTGGCACCTGTGCGGGTGGCACGTAAAAAGCACCCACTACACTCACGGAGTGGTTGGCGTTAGGAAGGGCATCCAGCTGTAGAAACATTGCCAGATAAGACTGGAGCCTGGTGCAGCCTTCAGGCTTCCCAGATCCCCGGTCGAACCGTCCAACCCATGCTAGCATGGAGAACGGACGTTAAACGATGATGATGATGATGTAATTAAACAGGCTTTACATTTGACAAAGTAATCTGAATGCTTAAAGGGTTAAAATGAGAAAACACCTCAGTATCTAGTTCGTTTTCAATAAAATACATAATTTTAGATTAACTAGCTTGTGTTTGTTTTTGATAAAGCTGTAGGTTTATTATAATTCAGAAAACATTAAACCTAGCTTTGGAGGATAACTTGTTTAAATGAAGATAATTATATCAAAATTGGCACTATTTAACATTCAAAAGTAAACTTTGGTCTTTCCGAGTCATCATTCTAATATTTAAAAAGATCTAACATTGTATTTCTTGTGTACTATTACACAGAAATAATTTACAGACAAACGAGGTAATAAGAGGAAGTGAAATTTAGCTAAAACGAGCTTTGGTTGGGGAAAGATTGACTTAGTAATCTTGACTAAAAAATATATTTCCTTTCTTCAGTTAATTCCCTTCTATCCAATCTTTGAACAATTTTAGAGAATTTCTATTCAAACTCTAAATCTCAACTGCTTATTCATGTTATGTCTTTAATTAAGGGATACATTTTAAAGCATGTTATGAGACTTAACATTTCTTTGCATGATTATATAGTGATGCTTAACAATAAGATCAATCAATAAAAACTTTACGAGACAGGTTTCGCCCTCACCTACGAATTATAACAACAAATGTTAGATCAGACCACTAATAGGTCTGTAAAGTTTCCATACTCAAAATATATACATTAGAATTAAGATCATCACTCATACAATCGGCATTGAGGGTACCTAACAGGTTTGATTTCATGTAATATAAATAATTTTATTTTGAATAGTGTGCAGTAGAGAATTAATATTCAGAAAAACGGAAGTACTGTGAGATATATATAGTGTTTTTTGTTTTGTTTCGTTTTGTGGGTTTTTTTTACAAGGACTGGCCAAGCCACAAAATGTACATTTATAACTAGATACTTTAAGAATTTTGGCAATCTTTCGTCTCTAGTAGACCTTTCCGTCGATTTCCGTAAAAAATTTTTTTTTTTTTTACATATGGGCTTGCGGGAACTTTTGAAGTAATGAGAGCGAAAGAGACTAAGAGAAAGCGATTGTATGACGAGGGAAGTTCTTTTGAAGTTACCGTGCATGGGAGCATTGATGTACTTGTGTGTGTGTGTGTTTGATGGGGTGTGGGAGACCGCAAGCCCATATGTAAAAAAAAAAAAAAGAAGTTTTTTACGGAAATCGACGGAAAGGTCTACTAGAGACGAAAGATCGCCAGAATATTTTAATTTACACCACAGCAGGAATAGTTATTTCAAGATCGACAGAAATCATTAAACTAAAATATATTGAAACTATTATTTGTAATGTATCATACGATTCTTGATGTTTTAATGGACATCAAGACATGTTTTAATTAGATTCCTTAAGACAGTATAGAAGAATACTATTGTGTTGCTATGTAAAGCAATAGAGCTAATGGATATTTAGTGGGAATTTTCGTCGGTTCTAAATTTGCTCAATAATTGTGGACTGTATATATTATTGCATGTTATTTTGATTACAAGTCTTCACGAGATTCATCCCTAATTTACGTGAAAGGGAAAACAACAAGCACTTGCCAAATAGATTTCTGGATTGCTAGGAAGGACAAAAATAAAGAATTCCGCTGATCATTAACTACTAATTAATACTGAACGAAGAAAAACATTTGTTAATCAGAATGGCAATGTTTTGTTTTTGTTTCATCGTTGAAACACTTCTTTTTTTATAATTAACAAAATAAAACGACTTGCATTTATTTTTTTTTGGTCTTGTATATATATTAAAAAAAAATTAAACTCACTCGTTTCTAAGTATTCATGTATTTTCTTCCGAGATAGGTTATGTAAATGAAGAGAAGCGAAAACAATTGTTCCAGGAGAGAGAGGAAAAGAAATGAAGTACCGAGGTCGACTATCACTGGAGGACCAACTATGGCGCCGCGCTCACTTTCATACACTTCCGCGAACTGTCCCCGGTTTCAACATAATGCAACACTCTAAAACGTTACCCGGTTGCGGCTTCTACTTCCGCCTACTTCTGCGCAGTTTATATCAAGTTTTTGTTTGTTTTTGCTAATTAAAGACAAAAAAAACTAGCTCCAAGAAATTGTTGGGTTTACGTCGGTGGGGAAAAAATTCAGTTTAAATAATTCTTAAAAATATAATAAATTCCTGTGCTTAAGAAGAAGGGCCGTTTCGGTCATTGACCTTCGAAGAAGGAAATTTGGGCGATCTCTTTCCCTCTTGTTTTCTATTTACATGTTTGTGTTTGTTGACAGTTTTAAACAAAGCAAAATGTGCTAATATTAACAGTACACATATCAGAATTAAAATGTTAACTCGGCGATGTTACGGTACACACACACACACACATACACGTACATACACACACACATACATACACACATACATACACACACACATACTACATACATACATACACACACAACTACAACTGGACAGACAGATAGATAGATCGAAAAAAGTAAATTGTAGGATTTGTGTGTAAGTTTAAGCATCTGAATTTTGAATGCCTTCAGTTTATATTGAAAGCATAGCTGCTCTAATTGTTGTACGCAACTCTTTTACACATTACTAATTATATGACCGTGCGTTTTAATTAATTGAGTGTTTCGGGCGGTATGAATAACCTCTTGCCGTTACGTTCTGGGTTCAAATTCCGCTGAGGTCGACTTTGCCTTTCATCCTTTCGGGGTCGATTAAATAAGTACCAGTTACGCACTGGGGTCGATATAATCGATTTAATCCGTTTGTCTGTCCTTGTTTGTCCACTCTATGTTTAGCCCCTTGTGGGTAGTAAAGAAATAGGTATGAATAACCTCTGCATGTCTTCTCGTACGTAATATGGTCGACACAGTTCATGCTCAATTTGAACTTGTGGACGTGTAGGAATAGTAAATGGGTTAAGCGAAAATAAGGGCGACAGATCTATCTGTTGTGCTTGGGTGAATGTACTATACCAGCTAACTAGTTCAGAGAAGTGGCCGTTGTCACAACAGTTTTATTATTTATTTATTTTTGGTTTTAATCCGGAGGAAGAGGACTGGTCACTCTATGGTCGTATGAAATTGACATGATTGATGTTCGGAAGAATCTGCAAATTAATGGTTGCATGCAAACTATGTGCAATAAAGGATTCCAGATGGCTGATATCTGATGAGAAAGGATTTGGAAAAGTGGTTATGAGGGTGTTGTGAATCTTGCAAGCATGAAGTGGATTCGATCCACCATAGCCAAATTTAAATTACAGTTCAACAGAACTTTTCACACAGTGGAACAATGGGTTTTTTTCAGTGACAGCAGTTTTACATATGCCAGATGCCTTTAGCTAGGCCAAAATAATGTCTTCACCACTTGACCTCTTCTATTTCACCAAAGGCTAGAATTAAGATAACAAGACCACCAACTAAATCTATTGTTCTCAACAATATGTCTATCCTTCTGGATAGTTATAAAAACAAGAACCCGCAAGCAAAAGACAGTTAGTCACTTGGTGATAACTCTACCAGTTAGTGACTTGGTAACAATCGAATTAGTCGGTTCGTGACAACTCAATTAGTTAATGAATGACAAACTCGAGTCAGAGACAGCTACCATCAGTTAGGGAGCAGAACGCTAGAATCATGATCCAAAGCAAGGCAGTTACTAAAGACAACGGTCAAATGGAGAAATGAAATTTACTGTCAGCAGCTATGAGACCCAACTTCCCCCACTCTCTCACTTTCATTAACTCGCTTTATCTTCCCTGCACATTACCATTTCTCTGTAGTGAATCTTGCATGCATGAAGTGGATTCGATCCACCACAGCCAAATTTAAATTAACACTGCAACGGAACTTTTCCAACGATGGAACAATGGTTCTTCTCTGACAGCAGTTTTACATTTTCCAGATGCCTTTAGCTAGGCCGAAATAATGTCTTCACTACTTGAACCTTTCTAACCTCTTCTACTTCACCAAAAGCTAGTATAGAGATAACAAGACCACCAACTAAATCTATAGTTCTCAATGGTATATCTATCCTTCTGGATCTTTATATAAGCAAGCACATCCCAAGCAAAAATCAGTTCGTCACAGTCGGTGACGACTCCACGAAGTCTGGCTGACCAGCTAGAACATTGGTCAGAGGGAGAAATGAAATTTACTGTCAGCAACGTCCCACACCCTACAATTTTCACTAGCATCATCCTATCTGTCTTCGCAATTACTACTAAACAATGAAGAGAACCCAAACACAAAATTTACTTCGCATGCCTTCGGACATATCATGAAATTGTATACAAATCAATTTATCCTGTTACATCTGCTTCTATGGTTTACTACTACAATACGAACACACAGGCCGAAATTAACTTTTTTACTTCGCACGCTCTAGGATTTTATCACCTGCCCGTCGAGGCAAGGTATTATATTCAATGTAACGGTAAATAAATATTTTCTTCACAATTTCAATCACTGTTCTGTCATCTTTATATAATGGCTATCAACGAAGAACCAATTCTTACACACTGATTACGACTCCGACGTTCCATCCTACTGTGTATCGACTATCGTCTTCCCATATTATTGTTTACTAAATAATATCGCCCGCTACAAAGAGCCTGGGAGCACGGTAAACACAATATGGATGATGAGAAGAGGAGAAGCAAGTGAGTTGGATGAACCTGAATGGAGATGGATCAAAATCAACTCCAAGGAGCAGAAGCCACTCTAGTAGTTTTAGAAGCAGGGATTGAGTGTGAAAACAGCACATCTCTGATACAATAGCTGGATTGTGTTGGTCAGAGACTTGGGTGGGATGGGTGTAATGCTGTTTAAAATATCTGGATGCGTACCAGCAGCATCGCCCCAGATATGGGAGCAGTATTCCATTGTAGATCTCAACTGGGCTTTGTGTAAGTTCAGTAGCTATTTGGGAGCTTGGCTATAGGTTGTAAGGTCACCAAGAATAATCACGATTATTAGTATTTGTAGCAACTCTGAGGATTCTAGATACATAAAGAGACAAAAGAAACATCCGCTAGCTGCTGTAACACATTGGTGACTGAGTTTTTGCCAGTCAACCTGATAGTCTTGTCTAGGATATTTATTTGCAGAGTAGCAGCGCTATCTCAAATATATATGGAATATATTTGAGCTTTGTAGAGAATCTACAATTGGTTGAACTCGTCTCTGACCTCAATGAGAAGACCTAGTCTCATGCGATGTAGTTTCAACAGTGTAATTATGAGAGGTTAGGTATTTAACATTTGAAGGAACTCTAATAATTTTACCAGTGTGTCGTGCAAAACTTTCCTGAATATGTATAGTGATTGTTTTTGTAATGATCACTCACACTAGATTAGATTGATATATTCCGTTTAGAAGACATTTATGAGGTTTCTGTACGTAGAAGACATATAAGGCTGGTAAGATGTCTAACTCTAAGAGATGAGTGACAGGTGAAGCAGTTAAGCGAACAAACTTGTATTTTGCAGGTAAATTTAACAGCTTTCGAGACAATCATATCGTATCTTTTAGTATGACTCTTTCCACGTGGATTTTAATGTGTAGTTTTGCATGTGACGGTTCTTCGTTTATTCTAACGATTCACATTCTTTGCTAGCAACGATGCATCACGATCAGAGTGGATGTATGTCAATGTAAAGACTTCTCGGCAGCCTTGATCATTGTCTTCTGACGTCCAAAATAACTGAAGTTCAAAACTCAATCAACAGCGAGATGAAACTTAGAGACAGATTTTTAGAATGCACAATATCATTCTTGTTGTTCCTGAATGGGACAACCCTTCGTGTATTTGGATAGTAAAATAAAAGCACAGAAGGTACGCATCAATACATTTCGAACAATATTGTTCTTTCCAGAACAATGATTAGTCGAGTAAGAAAAATATGCATTCTGCTTGACACGCCATTCCTGTATCTCGTCTTTCAGTTTATAGAGACTTCTTTTATCCAACATAAAGACGACTGACCCTTGATTACTGAAGAGTAAAATGGTGTCCAGTAAGGTGATTACACTCTCAAACAGCCTCGATAATTGGAGTAACTTCTGTAGCGTGGCTCGGTGATATTCCTCAATGTTTGAGAGATATATTAGAAATGATCTCGGCTATTTGGACCCTGTTGTGTCCGCTGCTCTGATTGGTTGGCATTGGCGTAGTTTGTCTCTTGACTTATTTTGCGCCAATGTGTAAACCAACCAATCAGAACCTTCCAATAAGATCATGTGAGAAAGCTTGTTCACAATCCAATTTGAGCCTACCGTTAGCTTTATAAGGTGCCAGCAAATCACTATTTCTCGTCTTTGGTTCTAGTCCTTCTCAGGACTAACCCCTGACCACAGAGCGACTCAGTCAGTTCCAGTTCCTACGACAGACGACCAGACCAGCCAGCCATGTTCCTACTCCAGCCAACGACGATGCTAACATACACCAGCAACGCAGGATGTTCTCCATCTCCGTCGCCTTCATCTCCACCAACAGTAACACGTACACAGCAACTCGCTCAGGTTTAAACTCCACACTGTTGTGAATATTCACCAAGGTGAACAGTTCAATCAGCCTGCCAGATTCCTGTATCAAGTAACCCGGCACGACATAATAACCACAACCTCTGCCCGTGTAGTAACCGGTACTACCTTGTGACCTCAACTTCTTTCACAGGACTCCAACTGTTGTGTAACCTCACTACGAACTGAATTTATCTCCATCTTGTCTGAAATATCCCGAGAGACTCTTTTCTATACTCTGTATTCTGTCTCACATGCATACACCTTGTTTGTACTTATGTTCACTCTTATAACGCACACACGAACACAAACACTTGTTGCACGCACCGTTGTTGTACTTACAACGGACACACAAACACTTGTCGCACGCACTCAGACACTCCACTCTGCTAGCACCCCTACACACTCTTATTGTACACATCTGTAAAATAAAGTCTTTCTCCTCTCAAACAGTTGAACGGTTGTATCATCTTTTTTATTCATTTTGGCACTTATTCTTTTATACCATGTATTTTGGCTTATTCTTTGTAGGCGACCGGACGGCATTTAAAAGGAAACATTTCTGTCACCAATTCCTTACGTACGGTCGTTTTTGCTACACTTCTTTCACTTTTGAAGGACCACTGCCATTTGGAGATCTTGACAAAGCAATTGTTAAACTGCAGTATCAGATGCCGTGTATTCAACAATAAAGAGTTGAATTCTAGTTACATTTTCTAAGTATCAAAGGCATCGAGTGCATTCTGACTTTGAGGATATGACTGTATTCCTGCTAAAGATCTGATTTTCTGCATACATACTACTTAAAGCAGCCTTTGCCAAATCAGTAGCCATTCAAGTCCATCGCCAACAAGCAACATCAAAGACGAAACGAAAGAAAACTTCTACTCTCAGTTAAATTCCTCACTAAACAAAAATATTGAAATGTAAAATTATAATTGTCTTTTAAGTTAAAGTAGGAAAGAGACGGATGGGTACTATCAGTCCAATATTGAAAGGAAAGTTATTCCGTGCAAAGTATGTCCGCCCGCGAAATTTTTTTCCCACGAGAGTTCCGGATCCCAGTAATGAATTCAGAGCTCACCTTGACCTTGTTGTCAAGTTAACAAATGCACTCTACCAAGTAAACTCAAGGCGAAGAATGGTGTTGTAAATCGACCGATCGCCAAGTTATACCTGATTTTAGGAGACAAGCAATTAGATAGATTTGCATCTATACCTATACTGGATATTTATAACATTCTATAGGCTCCAGAAGAAATCCCAAAGGACTGTGTCACATGATCTTGTTGGAATGTTCTGATTGGTTGGTTCACACATTGGCGCGAAATAAGTCAAGAGACAAACTGCGCCAATGCCAACCAATCAGAGTAATGAACACAACAGGGTCCAAATAGCCGAAAGATGGTTGCTATCTAACATGAGATCATTTCTAATATATCTCTCAAACAGTGAGGATATCACCGAGCTACACTACACTATTATCGGATTTTGTTAGGGCCCCATATGGTAAAAATGTGGGTAGAGGGTGATGTGCTAGCAACCCCCTCCCCTCACTGTTTTAGAAAGTAAAGAACAACACAAATAACTACGCAGTGGCAGCCATGGTTGAAACAAGAACAAGATCATTCCTTACTCAAGTGACCTTATCTTATCGCCCATCACTTGTTATGCGCTCATGAATTAGTTTGATAGTTGAACTCTGATTGGCTATATGCAAATGAGTTCGTAACTGGGGTCCGGAACTCTCGTGGAAAAAAAAATTTCGCTGTCTGCCCATGATAGCTGAGATTGGTTTCACCTATATAAAAAAATCTGTTTGACATTTGCATGTGTTCAGAGGGACAAAATTTTTTTTTATTAATTGGTAAACTCGATGAAAGAGATATCAGAGAATCGTATCACCCACACCAATTATCATGTTAAAATCAACCTGACCCTCTGTACTGTATATGACTGATCGTTCAGAGAAATCACCAAGGAGGAAGTTCAGAGGGCTTTGAAATAATTGAAAAGCTACAAATCAATAAGAAGGGGTGGAATCATGGAGGAACTTGTTAAATATGGAGAGGAAGTCATGGAGTTATCGCTACTTATTTAACACGATCTAGTGTGTTGAGAAAATACCAAATGACTAGAAAACAGTCCAGCGGAATATCTTTGTTTGTTGTGACCAGTAAGCTACTTTCAAAGATTGTGTTAAATAGGATGAAGGAAGCAGTTACCAATTTTAAGAGAGCAAAGGGATGAAGAAAGCAGTTATCAATTTTAAGAGAGCAACAAGAAAAAGATATTTTGTTAATATACTTTTACTTCGTTTCACATATACATGCAAAAACTCTAACGTGTTTTTTTTTTAGATGAATTTATCGTTTATCTCTCCACACACTACGTTACCAGCAAATTCTATAACCTCTGCATGTTCACTTATTCATTTCAAACTTGTTTGGATTTTCTATCTAATATAATCCACACTCTCTCGAAAACGTATTTCTGCAAAATGTTATCTAACATTATGGGTAAAGAAAGAAATAGCAAAAAATATTTGAAAATGGGGATCTTTTCCTTTTGAATGGCACTTTGTAACATAATTTCTAGTTAACTAAACACTTTTAAACTTCGTATACTGGTAGAATGTGTTTATAAAACATCATTATATTAGAAAAGTGCCGTTCAAAAGGAAAAGATCCGAAAATAGGGGTGGGGGTGAAATTCTTGAGGGTTCCACCCCCACCCCGTTTTCCGGACAGAAAAGAGGGTTTTGTAGCAATGATTCCGGGATATGGGGTGGGGTGGGGTCCGGTTTCCCACCCCACTTTTTCCCCCAACAAAAATAAGAAGTTTGCAGCATATTAGGGGGTCAGGGTACTTAATTCCACGCAAAGAATCCGAGTTTTTTTTCTTAATTCTTAGTGAAAATCGTGCGGGTGAAAGAATCAAATAATACCGAAACGTCTGCTTGACTCGCATGAAACAATAACAACAAATAAACAGAATTAAGGAGAGTTGTGGTAACTAAATTCGGGTTGCATTTTTCTAGTTGCAGGTAAACGTACTAGTTCACAGTATGGGTTTACATTTTTTTTAAATTGCCGATATATGGTTTGTAACGATCTTACAAGTACGGAACATACAAGTGCGACAATTAAAACGAAGCCGATAATAAAAGGCAATGTACAAAAATAACTTGGCAATCCCGAATGACCGAAACGAATTAAATTTAGGTTATAAATTATTATAAATTATTTTCTTCATTTCTCGACATCATCATTTAGTTGTTAAGGTAACATTATTGCAAATAAGATATTTCTTGTTACAAAGAAAAAAGGTGATACATGTCAAAGTGATCGAAAATAAATGTATCTCTTGAGAAAAGTTTCTATATTTTTTTTTATTCGTTTCGGACATTCAGGATAGCCAAGTTAAATTTGTACATTCCCCATAATTATTGATTCCGTTTTTGATGTTTCAGAATCGATATATTGTTCACTTTGCATTTATACCCAAAACATTTCGTTGGGAATTTGAAAACAGGTAAAAAGAAAAAACAAAACAAAAAAAGACTTATGAATGGAATAAAAGCATCAAAAGGAAAGAAAAAAAATATATGTTTATCATGTAGCCGGAAGTGACCCTTCGCACACGAGCGGATGTGACCCTTTAACTCTGTGTTGCTGTGGAAGTTATCCTTTACTCTCACCTGCCGCCAACGTGAATTGTTTGAAGTGTTAAAAATTGTTTATATATATAATCAAGCCCTTGCAGTGGTGGTTTTCTTGTTTCTAACATATTCCGGGTTTTCTGTGGAATAACCAGCTATCTCTGAAGAATGGCCGAAGAAGCATACGAAATTGAGTGGGACGATGAGACGGTTCGTAAATCGAAATTATTCAATTATTCTTAAGAAATTGTAACAAGATCAAATTCCCTGTTCGTGTTGTAGAATTGCTTATTTTCTGTATTGTATTCTTCATCATTAATTTTCATGGCGATTGACAGAAGTATGGACATCAAACTTATTTTCATTTCTGAAACCCTATCGCTAATAAATTCAATAAAATCGTGTTTCGTAGAAAGGCCAATTATTAATTTTAAAGTGCGTGTTTCCAAATAATAGATCTAATTGTTTACTTAGTACGACACAATGTAAATGAGTGATCGAATTCTGTAATTTGTTAACTGTTTATTATAAACAATCAGTAATTGATTCGGTATTTAGACTCCAAATTCGCAGGGTATTAATTAAGGTCTGTGTTATCAGTATATTTTCTACTTTTAAGTTGAGACCTCATTCTCAAACTTTTGTTTATTACCTTTCTTTAACTTCGAAAATTCAAAATACGAATATTTTTTTTCCAGCATCTTTCTGTAAAGCAGTCGTATCCATACAATAGCACCCAGTTTTACTTGCTGCAAATGCCATCAGAAAGCTGGAAATTTTAGTGTAAAAGTTATCACATTCAGTGTATGCTATAAATTATTCTTAAAGTTAGCCAGGTGTGTTTACATGTCAGAGAGCGGCGAAGCAGTTTAATGTCAAAAAAAGCAACAGTGCTTTTTCGTTTTCATTAATGACGTCTCCTTCCCGCTTAAGACAACGAGCTGAGCAAAAATTGGTTAGCGGCATTTCTTCCGGCTCTTTACGTTCTGAGTTCATTTGCCATTGAATTCGACAAGGACGATCTTTCGATTTGACAACAGTTTATATCACTTCTTAAACCACGTGCATTTGTTTATGTTTCTGAACGAGATCTTCGCTTTCTGTAAAATGTTTCTTTTTTTTTTTTTTACATGTGGTGGGGGGATCTTTTGAAAGCGGCGTGAAAGCGAACGAGATGATGGAGTGTGCGAGACAGAAAGTGTGGTGTATATGTGAAGTTGTTTTATATATATATAAAGGGCGGCGAGCTGGCAGAAACGTTAGCACGGGGGTCGATAAATTAAGTACCAGTTACGCACTGGGGTCGATGTAATCGACTTAATCCGTTTGTCTGTCCTTGTTTAGCCCCTTGTGGGTAATAAAGAAATATATATATATATATATACACACACACACACACATACAAGATCTACATATGCATATACGTATATATATACATACATACATAGATGTATATATACGGGTTAATATAGTGTCTCTGGCATGTAAACACACCTGGCTAACTTTAAGAATAATTTATAAGCATACACTATATTAACCTATATATGTATACAAACATAGATTTATATATGTATATATATATATGTACATATATATATATATATAGATGTACATATATGCATCATCATAATCGTTTAACTTCCGTTTTCCATGCTAGCATGGGTTGGACGGTTCGACTGGGGTCTGGGAAGCCAGGAGGCTGCACCAGGCCCAGTCTGATCTGGCAGTGTTTCTACAGCTGGATGCCCTTCCTAATGCCAACCGCTCCGTGAGTGTAGTGGGTGCTATTTACGTTTCACCTGCACGGGTATCACAACTTCAATTTCCATTTGATTTTTATTTTGATGTTGATGTACTTGACTCAACAGTCTCCTCAAGCACAGCAGGTCGTCCTACGATCCAGGGTAAGCACAGCAGGCCATCCTGTGATCCAAAGTACTTTGGATGGACTAGGGCTGCTATGTGAAGCTGGTGCAGGAAACAGCCATGAACTCACGTTATTTGTCGCATCTTCGCAGTCACAGCATATCTCCAGAGATCTTGGTCTTTCGTCATTGCCTCTGTGAGGCCCAACATTCGAAGGTCATGCTTGACCACCTCATCCCATGTCTTCCTGGGTCTACCTCTATCCCAGATTCCTTCAGTTGTTTGGGAGTGGCACTTCTTCACACATCTCTCCTCATCCATACCAACGCAAACATCTCTCTTGCACGCTACATCCGATGCTTCTTATGTCCAGCATTTCTCTCAGGGTGTTACACTCTGTTGTGTGTGCACACTGTCATTATGCATCCAGCGGATCATACTAGCTTCATTTCTTTCAAGCCTACGCATGTCCTCTGCAGTCACAGCCCATGTTTCACTACTGTGAAGCATGGCAGTTCACACACATGTGTCGTACAATCTACCTTTCACTCTGAGCGAGAGACCATTTGTCACCTGTAGGGATAGAAGCTTTCTAAACTTTGCCCAGGCTATTCGTATTCTAGTGGTGACACTCTCTGAGCATCCACCTCCACTACTAACTTGATCACCTTGATAGCGGAAACTATCAACTACTTCTAGTTTCTTCCTCTGGAGTGTGATGGAATCTGTTTTCTGAGTATCTGTGGTATCTATTGCCCCTGTGCATCTGCTGCACACGAAAGCTATCTTCTCGGTTAATTTTCCTTTGATGTTGCTGCACCTCTTATGCATCCATAGCTTACACTGGGTACATCTTATGGAGTTTCTACCTACACCTTTTCTACAGATTGAGCAAGGCCACCTACCTTAGTGGGTGTGTGATGAGTTCGCCTTCCTACTTACTATAACTTTGGTCTTTGCTACATTGACTCTAAGGCCTTTTGATTCTAAACCTAGCTTCCACACCTGAAATTTCTTTTCTAGTTCTGGTAGTGATTATGCTATGAGGCCCAGGTCATCAGCATAGAGGAGCTGCCAAGGGCAACCCATCTTGAATTCCTCTGTTATTATTATAATTATTATATATATAGATATACATATATATATATATATATATACATAGATGTGCATATATATATGTGTATATATATATATATATATATTATATATATATATATATATATATATATATGCATAGATGTATATATGTATATATACATAGTTGTACATATACATACATTCACACACATCTCTCTCTCTCTCTCTCTCTCTCTCTGTATATGTATATCATCATCATCATCATCATATATATATATGAATTTGACATGGGCGATTCTTTCTTGTCTTGGTATTCGTGGTCAAACAGCTGGGTGGATTTGCCCAAAAAGTTACGCAGATGTGTAGAATGATCCAGGGATGGTGCAGGGCTTAGTATTTTTTTCATAGCTCCCATGGTTACCGAGATAATCTACTATAATAATACTCTTGTGTCTATGAATGAGAAAGGAAGGGGTGATGTCATACTTGGTTGTATTTGTTTGTTTTATTTTTGTTTATGTTTGTTTCTGTTTGTTTTGCATCTTTGTTCGCTTAGTATTTGGGTTTATTTTTTTGATTTGGTTGCATCTTGGTTGTTTTGCTTTTTTTTTGTTGGCCAATTATTTTTAGCATTTTGACAGAAAAATGTCATTCTAAAATTGTATTTTAACACAAGCGTGCCCAAACAAATTGAATGCTTGCACAGAGCAGGTTTTACATGCACATCATCCAAACCAACCGGATGAAACCAGTCTTATCTGCTGGTTCCTCCTCCCTCCCATCAGATTCCCTGATGAGGATATCCCTAAATCTCTGACCATGTAGTGTTTACATCTCTATAACTTAGCTGTTCAGCAAAAGAGACCAATAGAATAAATACCAGGCTTAAGAGAAAAATAACTACTGGGGTTGATTTGTTTGACTAAAATTCTTTTTAAGTGGTGCCTCAGTATGATTTCAGTCTAATGACTGAAACAAGTAAAAGATATATCATCATCATCATCATTTAGCGTCCGCTTTCCATGCTAGCATGGGTTGGATGGTTTGACTGTGGGCTGGCGAACCAGATGGCTGCACCAGGCTCCAGTCTTGATCTGGCAGTGTTTCTACGGCTGGATGCCCTTCCTAATGCCAACCACTCCGTGAGTGTAGTGGGTGCTTTTTATGTGCCACCCGCACAGGTGCCAGATGGAGCTGGCAAACAGCCACGGACAGATGGTGCTTTTTACGTGCCACTGGCACGGGGGCCAGGCGAGGCTGGGAACGGCCACGAATGGATGGAGCTTTTTACGTGCCACTGGCATGAGGCCAGTCTGGGCGGTGCTGGCAACGGCCAAGAACGGATGGTGCTTTTTCGGGGCGGCGCTGGCAACGGCCACATTTGGATGGTTCTCTTACGTGCCACCGGCACTGGTAACTCGAGCATGATCATTATCAGCATCGCCTTACTGGCACTTGTGCCTGTGCTAGTATGGTGCCAAGAGCACCATCCGAGCGTGATCGTTGCCAGAGCAGCCAACTGGCTTCCGTGCCAGTGGCACGTAAAAGGGCACCATTCGAGCATGATCGTTACCAACGTTGCCTTACTGGCACCTGTGCTAATGGCATGTGTAAAAGGATTCGAGCGAGGTCGTTGCCAGTACCACCTGACTGGCCCCCGTGCCAGTGGCACGTAAAAGCACCCACTACACTCTTGGAGTGGTTGACATTAGGAAGGGCATCCAGCTGTAGAAACTCTGCCAAATCAAGATTGGAACCTGGTGCAGACATCTGGTTCGCCAGCCCTCAGTCAAAATCGTCCAACCCATGCTTGCATGGAAAGCGGATGTTAAACAATGATGATGATGATGATATATATTTATATATATATATGTGTGTGTGTGTTTAAATTAAAAAAAAGAAAAAGCAAATTGTGTTATTTAAAGAAACCATTAATGGTAATATTTCAGGGTTCACCAATGCAAGAAAATGATGATGAAGATGAGCGAGTCCAGGAAGAATGCTTGAACGTCCTTTCAACAGATGATAGCATTATGGAACCTGGAGTGTTTCAAGTATTGAAAAGGTAAAACAGTTGAATCCAAGAAAATTAGTGACAGATTGTATTGGCAAATGGTTAGGAGAAAAGAAGTTCACAAATTTGTTGAATAAATTAGTTTATTGTATGGAAGAGAGGTGTAACCTTTTGGGCAGTATACCTCTGTGAAGAGTCTTAAACTAATTTATTCCATTTTGTGAGCTTTTTATATTAGCCTTTTAGCATTTGGATTATTCCGTCAAATGTACTGCTTAATTATTTACAGTGTTTTGAATTAATCAGTCATTATGTTGTCGCTTTGAAACTTCTTTGATGTGATAGTTTATTTTTAGAATAATGTAGGGAAGGTGTGAGAGGCCAAATTTGACTGGTTTGAACATAAAAAGGTAGAATATTTGATTTATTGATATAATAAACATATAAAGTGGCGAGCTGGCAGAATCGTTAACGCACCAGGAAAAGTGCTCAGCATCATTTCGTCTGTGCTTATGTTCTGAGTTCAAATTCTGAAGGTTGACTCTGCCTTTCAGCCTTTCGGGGGTCGATAAAATAAGTACCAGTTGAGCACTGGGGTCAGTGTAATTGACTTACCCCGTCCCCGAATTTGCTGGCCTTGTACCAAAATTTGAAACCAATATAATAAACAAGTGTATTATATTAATATTTTAAATTTACATTGCCAGTAAATTAATTTTACAAAGTCTTTATAGGATGAATCTTGTATCGTTAATTACATTTGTCGTATTCTGTTGATGATGAAACTATTTCATTCCCTATTCCTAGTTAGCTTAATAATTTGTGTAATTTTTACACAGGTTTCATCTTTCCTCCCTTGTGTAGGTTGAATAATTCTGAACAATTACTAGTTTGCATGCAATACTATTCAATATTTTACATGTTTTTCGGTATATATATATATATATACATGAATTGATATAAGCAGCTAGGCTAGGTACAATATAATGTAGAGGCTTACACACCTTTAGTCACGATTATATAGGAGTGGCTGTGTGGTAAGTAGCTTGCTTACGAAATTCATGGTTCTGGGTTCAGTCCCATTGCATGGCATCTTGGGCAAGTGTCTTCTGCTATAGCCTCGGGCCAACCAAAGCCTTGTGAGTGGATTTGGTAGACGGAAACTGAAAAGAAGCCTGTCGTATATATGTACATATATATGTATGTTTGTGTCTGATCGCTTGACAACCGATGCTGGTGTGTTTATGTCCCCGTAACTTAGCACTTCGGCAAAAGAGACCAATAGAATAAGTACTAGGCTTACAAGGAATAAGTCCTGGGGTCGATTTGCTCGACTAAAAGCAGTGCTCCTGCATGGCCACAGTCAAATGACTGAAACAAGTAAAAGAAAAGAAAAGAAAAAATATATATAATTGTAGTGGCAATGTACTAGCCAGGTTATGAGATCAAATTCTATCTTGCATACTATTGTACTTTTTAGTAAAGCCCATTACTCAATCTATCTAGTTGAAAACATTCCATTCCTATATTAGAACTAAAGAGATAACAATAGAGAAGGGATAAAGATTATTCAAGGAAATTTAATTTGTAGAACCATTCAACCAATACTATTATTAGAAAACAAATACAAAAGTATAGAACTATCAGTTATTTTGCACTTTTATGTTCCTTTTATTACATATATTTTTTCAATTAACAGCTATTAATTTTCATTACATTAAATAATTTTTTTATATATAGATTTTTGCAAGCAGGAGGGTCTCCAGAACGTGTAGTAGAATTGCTTTCTAATAACTATATAGCTGTGGCACAATGTGTTAACTTATTGGCTGAGTGGCTTATTCTAGTTGGTGAGTAATTGGAATATTCATTATCATTTTTATTTTATATATTTTGTGAAACATACTACTGTAATTAGCATGAATTGCAGATTATCTACTGATCAAATAGATTCCTGGCAGTAGTAGTAGATAATTTTTGCTTCAGAGGTAGTAAGCTTTAATGCTAGAAGTGAGTATTAACTTTGTTGCATTTAAGAGATACAGAAGAAATATAAAGAAATGCAACCTCTTGGAAACAGATTATCTTTTTGTGCAGAAGGTTTAACTATAGGAGTTTTATATATATATATATATATATATATATATATATAATATATATATATATATATATCATTGTCGTTTAACGTCCAATTTCCATGCTAGCATAGGTTGGACTATATATATATATATATAATATATATATATATATATATATCATTGTCGTTTAACGTCCAATTTCCATGCTAGCATAGGTTGGACTATATATATATATATATATATATATATATATATATATATATATATATACACATCTAATATAGAATAAAATTTTTCAAAAAAAATTTTCTTAATGGCCAGCATATTAAAAAATACCTTTAAAAGTAAAATTTATAAACAAGGGCAAAAGAAAAAAATTTCTAATGCCAAATATGCTGAAACTAGACACAACGTTGTGTCTAGTTTCGGCATATTTGGCATTAGAAATTTTTTTATTTTGCCCTTGTTTATAAGTTGTATATATATATAAGAAGCTTACTATTCTATGGTAGATAAGCTAACAAAGAATTTGCTTTAGCTGGAAAAGAGTGTTGAATGCACAATACTAATCTATAACATTCCACATGAGTTAGAGACCAATTGAGGATCAAAGACACTATCAGTTGTTTAGGGGAGAGAGCTATGTTCATATAAATATGTGATATAAATGAATGTTTTTTGGAATCGATGATAGAAGGTAGCAGGGGCTGATAGAAAAATTTTGAGAAATGGCAAGAGTATATGATCATATTTATATTTCATTATTTCATCTCTAAAAAAAACATTTTAATAAAGAGCTTAAGTTAGCTGCTCCTTTGAGAAATATTTCAACAATTAGCACATGGGAAGCTAATCAGTTTATTTGGTAAAATTTCTGTTGTTTTAAGTAAATATATAGTTAAAATGATATACATGCAAGATTGTATAATGTATGTAATTTATATTTTATGTTGCTTCATAGGTGCTGACTACAAAGAAGTTCAAGAGAGAGTTGAAACATATCTGAAAGAAATGATTTTAAAATGTTTTGACCCAAAGAAAGCCGATTCTATTTTCTCAGTCGAAGGAGAGGTACATGTACTCTTCTGACATCTATTAAGCTATTTGTATTATACATTGGTTTAATTAGTTTAATTGTTTCTTGAGTCACAATACTTCATAGGTCACTTAACTCTGGTTCCTATAACATTAAGCAAACATGACAAATCTTGCCATGAATAGAACAGTGATATCATAAAATGTCAAATTTGGCAAACAACTTTCTCATTCTTAACACACACGTTCTAATGATAAATGTTATATTTGGAACATTTTCAAAAAGTAATAATTTGACTGCAGTGGTCTTAAATTCAAGAACATATATTAATTTCTTTTCTTCTGCAGGTCCCTTCATGGTTGGCAGAAATGGTTGAATTTTCTACTTGGCGTACATTATTTTACAAATTGGCTGAAGAATATCCTGACTGTCTTATGCTTAACTTTACCATCAAAGTAAGAAAATCGATAATGAGATTTTTATTTAAATATAATGGTTGGTTTCCATTAAGGCGGTGAGCTGGCAGAAACGTTAGCACGCCGGGCAAAATGCATAGCTGTATTTCATCTGCCGTTACGTTCTGAGTTCAAATTCCGCCGAGGTCGACTTTGCCTTTCATCCTTTCGGGGTCGATAAATTAAGTACCAGTTACGCACTGGGGTCGATATAATCGACTTAATTCCCTTTGTCTGCCCTTGTTTGTCCCCTCTGTGTTTAGCCCCTTGTGGGTAGTAAAGGAATATATAATGGTTGATTTTCATTTACATCTATTTACTTGCTTTAATGTCAGTGTTATAATCATTGGGTCAGATTATTAGGCTTAACCTCACTCTTTATTCTTACTGTATACTCCTTGGCTAACATCTATTCCAATTTGCATCAATTTTCAGAAAAGCTGGTTGATTAGTCAAGTCAGTGGCTGTACCACTACTTTGGTAACTTAATCACTAAGTTGTTTAGTTATATCTGACGGCTATGATATTGTGAAAAAACACAAAACCTTGAAGTAAAACATGTTGAACTGCTCCAGTGAAAATTATTGAAATGGACTTATTTGTCTTTGTTTCTGGGTTAACATCTAGAAGTAACTACTACCCATAAAAGATATTAAAATTTAGACCAGCTTTTATGTTCAGAATTTTTTTTGTTTTCCTAACGCCAACCACTCCGTGAGTGTAGTGGGTGCTTTTTACGTGCCATCGTCTGGCACTTGTGCCAGTGGCACATAAAAAGCACCCACTACACTCACGGAGTGGTTGGCATTAGGAAGGGCATCCAGCTGTAGAAACATTACCAGATCAGACTGGGCCTGGTGCAGCCTTCTGGCTTCCCAGACCCCAGTTGAACCGTCCAACCCATGCTAGCATGGAAAGCGGACGCTAAACGATGATGATGATGATATACCATTAATTTATTAAGAATAGTAGTACACACTGTAAAGTGGTTGGCATTATCCCGCTGAAGAAACTATGCCAAATCAGACACTGGGGCATGATGCAGACTTTGAACCCATTGGATCCTATCAAACCGTCCAACCTATGCCAGCTTAGAACATGGACCTTAAATGATGATGATAGTCTATATCTCTATGAGCACTCATTGATTAGCAAGTATGATCAGTGTAATTAAAACATGGAGTTTATAATATTGGCACAGTTAATGTATTGTAGGAACATGTGGCGTGCAATGAAGTACAATTAGGTAACTATCTTGGAAATGCAGAATAGTGAATTTTGGGAGAGAGAATATTCTATGATATCAAGAATCAGAGGAAGGGTTGTAAAAGGTGAGTTTGAGTAGAGTGGTTGCTAAGATGCTGTAAGACAATTCATTATGATACATTGTACGGGTAGAAAAAGAAGGGAGAGAACTCATGCTGGACTGGATCTGCAGTAACTTCACACAAGTAGAATTTATTCTTAGGGTCATGCTTAGTTGTTTTAGAGTTTAGGTCACCAAATGATCCAATAGCTTTCCAATGTTCCAAAATATGATTACAGGACACTTAAGATATATTATGTTTATATATTATGATATATTATATTTCATAAATCTGTGTACAATTAGATTTGAATTTCTCCCTAAGAGCACAGTGTTTATATTCATCATCGTCATTACTATCATCATATGTCATTTTTCCATGCTGGCATGGGTTGGACGGTTTGACCAGACCTAGCAAGCAGGCAAGCTGCACCAAGTTCCAGTCTGATTTAGCATGGTTTCTGAGGCTGGATGCCCTTGCTAATGCCAACCACTTTACAGAGTGTGGTGTTGGGTGCTTTTTATGTGGTACCAGCACAGGTGCTTTTACGTGCTGCTGGCATGGATGATGCTACTATGTGGTACGGGCAAGGAAGCTTTTTACATGGCGTCAAACTACTGAAATTAAGTTTGGATTGTATTTCAATATATTTCGACCCTGTGCTTGAGGAGATCCATTGAGTCAAGTACACCAACATCAAAATCAATGGAAACTGCAGTTGTGATCCCTGTGCCGGTGGCACGTAAAAAGCACCATCTGAACGTAGCCGATGCCAGCGCCGCCTAGACTGGCTTCTGTGTCAGTGGCACGTAAAATGCACCAATCCGATCGTGGCCATTGCCAGCTTCTCCTGGCACGTAAAAAGCACCCACTACACTCACAGAGTGGTTGGCATTAGGAAGGGCATCCAGCCATAGAAACATTGCCAGATCAGACTGGAGCCTGGTGCAGCCTTCTGGCTTCCCAGATCCCCGGTCGAACCGTCCAACCCATGCTAGCATGGAGAACGGACGTTAAACGATGATGATGATGATGATGATTTTAGACGGTGGTTGTAATTAATGCTGATACTTTTAGACTTTATTTAATTCACTTACTTATTTCAGATGTTAAAAAAAATATAAACAAATTTATAAATTGTAGGGTAAACGTTTGCTTTTGGGTTTTTATATTTTCAATTTCATAGTTGCACAGTGACTTAATATATATTTTTTTTTTGTCTGAAAATAACAGCAATTCTGTTATTGAGAAATGTTTTACTAGAAATGTTTTAAAAATAATTACTATTTTATCAGTTTCTTGTGAGGTATACTTGCCATCTCAATATGGCTAACCACTAAGGGTGGGTGTTACTGTAGCTTGTAGCCCCAGGAGAACATCGTCTCCAGCTGGCTTTAGGCAAATTTTCTGTGCTCTTATGGTATTTGCAAAATAAGGGCACAGAAAGTGTGCCTAAAGCCTGTTGGAGACGATGTTCTCCTGGGGCTACAAGCTACAGTAACACCCACCCTTAGTGGTTAGCCATATTGAGATGACAAGTATACCTCACATTGTCGTGCAGTTACTGTTTATACCTCGTTCAGAGATTTGTTATCAGTTTCTTGTTTTCCATTCATCATCATCATTTAGCGTCCGCTTCCATGCCAGCATGGGTTGGACGGTTCAACTGGGGTCTGTGAAGCCGGAAGGCTTCATCAGGCCCAGTCAGATCTGGCAGTGTTTCTACGGCTGGATGCCCTTCCTAACGTCAACCACTCCGTGAGTGTAGTGGGTGCTTTTTACGTGCCACCCGCACAGGTACCAGACGGAGCTGGCAAACGGCCACGAACGGATGGTGCTTCTACGTGCCACCGGCACGGGGGCCAGGCGAGGCTGGCAACTTTCATTATTCGTACAAACTCATGTATCTATACTTAAGCATGTTTAAACACTTGGGCACACACACACACACACACACACACAGACACTAACATAGTCACTCAAAATTCAATTTATCACGTTGTTTACCTTCAAAACTTATCGACGTATTGACATTTATTTCGTTTCAAGTTGATATCGGATGCTGGTTACCAAGGGGAGATAACCTCAGTATCTACAGCGTGCCACCAGATTGAGGTTTTCTCACGGGTCTTGAGAACATCAATCACTACATTCCTTGAAGGAGGTGAAGAAGCACTGGAAAAAAATTTACCAGAATTTACGGTAAAAAATTTTTTTATATCTTTGAAATATAAATTGTTCTCATTCATTGACTTTATTACAGCTTGAAGGCTGCATCAGTGCAAACCATAAGATCATTTTCATCACAGAACTCCAGCAGCCTGGTTCCATCCTCATTGCAGGAACCAAAACCATAGCCTCCATGTATGCCATGGAAGCTCCCTGCATATTGTCCAACATGTCCATTGAAGTCACCAGCCACAAAGAGAAGTGTCCATGTCATTTGTCAATGAGGTAGTCTGCAAGAGGATGTCATAAAATCGGTCTTTCTGTCCATCAGGTAGCCCCAGCTGAGATAATGGTTGCTGACCCATGATGTGACACTAATCTAATTTTACATATTCTATCGCATACTCTGACTACCTCGATTACCTTATCTACCCATTTCTCTGCAAGAAGTATACCCACGCCCCTGACCCTGTCAGTGTTCCCTGCCCAGAAAATCTTGTACCTGTGTTCTTTGCCTGTGAGGAACCTAGCAGAACCTCTTCTCCACCTTACTTCGTGGAGGCAGCACAAATCTACACGTCTCTGTTCAAGCATCCATCTCCGTTCTCATGCTCACTTTATTTCTCTCTGGTCTTCACAAATCCTTTGCATTCAAAGCCCAACTCTTCCTACCATGTAGCATCACATTGAAATTGAAGGTGCAGGTTTTATATTCTATTCTTGTCCTTAACCTCTCTTTTTTATTTATATATTTGAATATTGTCAAAATACTTGTTTTTAATAGTTCAGTGCCCTCCCAACAGCTAAATCTTAGATAAAATAAGCATATTTTTATTACTAGTTAGACTTAAGGAGATTGTGTGAAACCATTAATATTGACAGAAAAAAAGTGGCGAGCTGGCAGACACGTTAGCACACCGGGCGAAATGCGTAGCCGTATTTCGTCTGCCGGTACATTCTGAGTTCAAATTCCGCCGAGGTCAACTTTGCCTTTCATCCTTTCGGGGTCGATAAATTAAGTACCAGTTTTGCACTGGGGTCGATGTAATCGACTTAATCCCTTTGTCTGTCCTTGTTTGTCCCCTCTATGTTTAGCCCCTTGTGGGTAGTAAAGAAATAAATATTGACAGAAAATATATTTTAGAAGTGAATGTTGTAATTTTCTTAATTGTTTTATCAATTCTACAATTATTGAATAGAAATTAACAGGAAAATTATATATTTATATATTTATATATATCTATTACTATTTAAGAAAATGGTGTGCCATGGTGAACATACTTACCTATACAGCCAAGTGTTGATGCAGTTGTTGTCGCAGGAGATAAAAGGGGGATCAAACTTGAGAAGATTGTGTCAAGAGTTACAGAAATGTGCAAATGACAGGTAATATATTTTTGTTGAGACTCTAGTATAATTTAATTACTCTTAGTATAACTGATACTTCTCAATCCTATATTAGGGAAAAGAAGGTTTCAAATTCTGAGCAGTGATGCCATATCAACTATTGTTACTACATTAGAATCACAATTTAATAATGATGATATTTTTATGGTGACTGAGTCCAGCTGTGAGTCCACTACTTTTATGCTCAAAAGAAAACCAAGCATTTTTCTTTGCAGAATGTATTTTTCTTTGTGTATTGATATTCAGATATATTTTTTTTTTTGCATCATTTAAATAAAACATCATCATCATCGTTTTAATGTCTACTTTCCATGCTAGCATGGGTTGGACGATTTTGACTGAGGGCTAGCGAACCAGATGGCTGCACCAGGCTCCAATCTTGATCTGGCAGAGTTTCTACAGCTGGATGCTCTTCCTAACGTCAACTGCTCTGAGAGTGTAGTGGATGCTTTTTATGTGCCACCGCCACGGGGGCCAGTCAGGCGGTATTGGCTCCGACTTCACTCGAATCGTTTTAACGATCACGCTTGAGTGATGCCCTTTTATGTACCACTAGCATGGAAGCCAGTTGGCTGCTCTGGCAACGAACACGCTTGGATGGTGCTGTTGGCACCCTACTAGCATGGACACAAGTGCCAGTAAGGCGACGCTGGTAACGACCACGTTCGAATGGTGCCTTTTAAGTGCCACTGGCATGGGTAAAAAAAGTTCTTTTACATAAAATATTATATAGCCATCTGCGTATCATACTTAATGTGTATACTTTGCTGATAGGCTAGTTATTGCAGTATTTGTCCTGGGGTAACATCTCTTATGGACATGCTGTGTTAAAAATGCAATAAATATCATAGGGAGCTGAAAATTACTCAAGCAGCAGCCAGTGAGAACACTAGGTGCTGGAGTGATTTTTGTTTCCCTCTAATATTTGTCACGTTTTTAACACAGCACATTCATAACAAATTTTATCTCAGGACAAATACTTCAGTAACTGGCCTATCAACCTTTTAGCTTTATGCCAAATAATATTCTATCTGTTTTATGTTTAAATCAGCCAGCTCTGGCCTCTCATATCTACCCTACACTGTCATTTAAAAGTAAAGAGTCATATCATTGATATCTTGAAGTTATAAGATAATTAACTCAAAACAATATGAATGAATAAGCATTACATTTGACAGTAAACTGAATGCTAAAGGGTAAATGGTGTATATATACATTAAATATGATAAAAGGTGGCTATATAATGATATATAAAATTATTTAACTCATATGTTGTAGATGTGTTATAAAAATCATCATTGTTTAACGTCCGCTTTCCATGCTAGCATGGGTTGGACGGTTCAACTGGGGTCTGGTCAGGCAGTGTTTTTACAGCTGGATGCCCTTCCTAACGCCAACCACTCCGTGAGTGTAGTGGATGCTTTTTACGTGCCGCCGGCACAGGTACCAGACGAGGCTAGCAACGGCCACGATCGGATGGTGCGTTTTACGTGCCACCAGCACGGAGGCCAGATGGGGCTAGCAACGGCCACGATCGGACAGTGCATTTTACGTGCCACCAGCACGGAGGCCAGTCACAGCGGCGCTGGCAACGGCCACATTCGGATGGTTCTCTTACGTATCACCGGCACTGGTATCACAACTACAATTTCCATTAAAAATACAACTAATCTTCAATATACAAGTAGGTTTTCAATAATGTTTCCTACCATTCCAGAGGACTTGATGTTACACCAATTACTATGGCACTGAGTGGAGCAGCAGCCTATCCCCGTGCCTGTCAGGCACTCTCATGCATGTTGTCTCGGCAGTCATTAAACCCGGCAGATATTACCATTGTAAGTGTATTTACTAACAAACCTTAAATATCTTTTGACTTCTTTTATTTACTTTTTGCAATTTTATATCCATTAAGCCATGTTGATAACAGGATCATATCTCTAAACTAAAGCAATAGTTCAGTGCCCTCCCAACAACTAAGTCTCAGATAAAATAAGCATATTTTGTTACTAGTTAGACTTAAGGAGATTGTGTTAAACCAATTAATATTGACAGAAAAATATATTTTAGAAGTGAATGTTGTAATTTTCTTAATTGTTTTATCAATTCTACAATTATTGAATAGAAATTAACAGGAAAATTATATATTTATATATATATTACTATTTAAGTTATTTATTTTGTCTGCAAGCACCACAATACTTATGGTTAATTTTGAATCCCTGACTATGTGTGTGTGTGTGTATTATCATCATTATTTAATATCCATATGGTTTGACAGGAGCTGGCAAGCCGGAGAGCTATACCAGGCATTACTGGCATTACACATCCAGTGGAACATACTGGCTTCATTCCTTGTGAGCTTACGCATGTCCTCAGCAGTCACGGCCCATGTTTCACTGGCATGATAGTAACTCAGCAATTAGAGCAAGGTCATCTGCATAGAGGAGCTCCCAGGGACATCCTGTCTTGAATTCCTCTGTTATTGCCTGGAGAACTATAATAAATAGAAGGGGGCTGAGGACTGAACCTTGGTGGACCCCTACCTCTACCTGGAATTCTTCACTGTACTCGTTGCCTACCATTACCTTACTGACGGCATCCCTGTACATGGCTCGCACAGCTCTCACTAACCATTCATCTATCCCTAGTTTCCTCATTGACCACCAGAGGACCCTGTTAAAGGCTTTCTCCATGTCAACGAAAGCCAGGTACAAAGGTTTATCTTTGGCTAGGTATTTCTCCTGCAGCTGTCTTACCAGAAATATAGCATCAGTGGTGCTTTTCCCTGGCACAAACCCAAACTGCATCTCATCTAGACTGACTCTCTCCCTAATCAGTTGGGCTATGACCCTCTCCATGACCTTCATTACTTGATCCAACAACTTGATACCTCTGTAATTATTTGTATCTAAAGCGTCACCTTTACTTTTGTAGCAGTTGACTATGGTGCTGCTACACCAGTCATTGGGTATGACTCCTTTGTGTATCACCTGGTTAACTATACAGGTGACTAGGCTATAGCCGACACTGCCAGATATTTCGAGCATCTCTGCGGTGATTCCTGATGGGCCAGGGGTTTTCCCTGCCTTCATACTCTTGATTGCTTTATCTACCAAGGTTCTCTCTCTCTCTCTCTCTCTCCTCTCTCTCTCTCTCTATATATATATATATATATATATATATATATATATATATATATATATATATATATATATATATTATTGTCATCATCATTAACATCTATTTTCTATGCTGGTATGGGTTACATGGTTTGATGTAAGCTGTAGAGCTGCCACAGTTTCTACAACTGGATGCTCTTCCTAACACCAACCACTTTACAGAATGTACTGTGTGTCTTGTGTGTGTATGTGTATATATATATATACATACATATACATACACACATTTATGATAAAAAATTTACATATATTTGAATAATAAGCCTTGATTTTCATTGCTCTTTAACAGTTGTTTAAGCGTTATTCTGAAGGAAACCCTCCACCAGTAGAATTGATCCGGGTGCCAGCTTTTCTTGGTAAGTACTAACATCTTTGAAAAGACTGTTTTTGACTTCTATTCTTCCATGTATTGAATAGTTTTCAGTTATTTGGTTATTTGCTTCGGTTACCATATTAAATGTTTGACACGGTAGTGTCTTCTTTATTGGTCACCACAAAATAATACTTGAGTAATAATATTGGTCTCAAATTTTGGCACAAGGCCAGCAATTTTGGGGGAGAGGGTAAGTGAATTACATTGACCCCATATGTGTTTAACTGGTACTTATTTTAATGACTCTGAAAAGATGAAAGGCAAAGTCAAACTCGGTGGAATCTGAATTCAGAACATAAAGATGAACAAAATACTGCTAAACATTTTCCCTGGTGTGCTAACAATTCTGTCAGCTCACTGCCATATACTTGAGTGATATTATGGCTATAGTAGAGACAACATCCTGTCACTAACCCTAACCCTAAATTTTTTTTTTTCTTAATTGTTAAATTAATTTAATTGTTACGCGTGTAAAAGAAACTAAAGCAATGGAAAATAATTTAAACAATTAACATACAGAGGTGGTGAAGCACGACCTTCGGATGTTAGGTCTCACCATGGAAATGACTAGAGACCGAGACCTATGGAAGTATGCTGTGCGTGAGAAGACCCGGCAAGACTAGTGAAGCCATAACCCGTGGCCCCTACCTGGGACGTAGTCAGTCCACCTGTGCATACCTTCCTTCTTGTGACACTTGTGAAGACCTGTTGAGGCAAGTGAGAATCAAATCAAATCAAATCGAACCAAATCAAAATAGATGAACATCAATGGAATTTGTATCCTTGTGGTACCAGTGCCGGTGGCACATAAGAAAACCATCCGAACGTGACCGTAGCCAGTACCGCAACGACTGGCCTCTGTGCTGAGGGCACGTAACAAACACCATCCGAGCGTGGCCGTTCGCCAGCCTCGTCTGGCACCTGTGTCGGTGACACATAAGAAAACACCATCCGAGCGTGGCCGTCTGCCAGCCTCATCTGGCACCTGTGTCGGTGGCACATAAAAAAACACCCGAGTGTGGCCGTCTGCCAGCCTCGTCTGGCACCTGTGTCGGTGGCACATAAAATCACCCACTACACTCTCGGAGTGGTTGGTGTTAGGAAGGGCATCCAGCTGTAGAAACACTGCCAGATCTGACTGGCCTGGTGCAGCCTTCGGGCTTGCCAGACCCCAGTTGAACCGTCCAACCCATGCTAGCATGGAAAGCGGACGTTAAACGATGATGATGATGATACAAAATAATTCTATAATTTTATACACACGCTTTCTGTATACGTACGGAAAGCGTGTGTATAAAATTATAGAATTATTTTGTTTGTTAATTGTTTAAATATATATTATCATTGTTACACGCGTAACAATTAAATTAATTTAACAATTAAGAAAAAAAATTTAGGGTTAGTGACAGGATGTTGTCTCAGTTTTAGACGCAGCAAATGATTTTAGCTCAATTAGAGGCGATTCATTGGTTAAAATTCGAAAAATTAAACTACGTTAAACAAACGAATTACAATTTTATCAAGAAAGCCAAGAGAGAAAAATGTTTTATTTTGACACATTCTACCAGTATACGAAGTTTTAAAGTGTTTAGTTAACTAGAAATTGTGTTGACATGTGCCGTTCCAAAGGAAAAGATCCCAGGTGTCTTGCTATAGAAGAGATACCTGCATTATATAGGGGTGAGTAGGAGTAGCTAGAGAGAAGACAGTGAGGTGGCGATAAGGTATCAGTATACTTTCAAGATGCAAGAAAGTGAATATAAGAGAGAATACAGACAAAAAGATCAAGTGGGGATGGATGTATAAATTCATTTGAGTGTGAGAGGTTCCTGACAAAATATAAATTTTTTGTTTCTTTCAGAATTACTTATTGAAGCCTTGTTTAAACCTGGTAGTCGTACCATCAACCGTGAACACAAACCAAAATACATCTATCTATTAGCGTATGCTGCTAGTGTTAATGATACATACAAAAAAGTGAGTTTCCTCTTCAGATTTTCCTTGATACTTTTCTGACAAATTTCTGTGGTATAAATTTAATGGACATTATACTGTTCTGTAATATAAGCAACAAAGCTTTAATTAGTTAGAGAGAGGGTAGATTGCTGGTCATTTTTATTATTGACCTTCGAAACATGAAATAAAAAAATTGTGACACTGGAATTTTAACTGAGAAGATAATTGAAATGTGACTAAATCATCATCATCATCATCATCGTTTAGCGTCCGTTTTCCATGCTAGCATGGGTTGGACGGTTCTACTGGGGTCTGTGAAGCCAGAAGGCTTCATCAGGCCCAGTCAAATCTGGCAGTGTTTCTACGGCTGGATGCCCTTCCTAACGCCAACCACTCCGAGAGTGTAGTGGATGCTTTTTACGTGCCACCCGCACAGGTGCCAGGCAGAGCTGGCAAACGGCCACGAACGGATGGTGCTTTTTATGTGCCACCGGCACGAGGGCCAGGCGAGGCTGGCAACGGAGACGAAATGGGGCGGTGCTGGCAACGGTCGCGAAACGGAAGGTTCTCTTACATGTCACCGGCACTGGTAACACATCTGCAATTTCCATTGATCGATTTCCATTGATCGATTTCGAGGAAACTAGGGATAGATGAATGGTTAGTGAGAGCTGTGCGGGCCATGTATAGGGACGCTGCTAGTAGGGTGAGGGTTGGAAACGAGTACAGTGAAGAATTCCGGGTAGAGGTAGGGGTCCACCAAGGCTCAGTACTCAGCCCCCTCCTATTTATCATAGTCCTCCAGGCAATAACGGAGGAATTCAAGACAGGATGCCCTTGGGAGCTCCTCTATGCTGATGACCTTGCTCTAATTGCTGAGTCGCTATCAGAACTGGAGGAGAAGTTTCAGGTGTGGAAACAAGGATTAGAATCGAAGGGCCTCAGAATCAACCTAGCTAAAACCAAAGTCGTAATCAGTAGGAAGGTAGACAAATCACAAACGCCTTCAGGTAGATGGCCCTGCTCGATCTGTAGAAAAGGTGTAGGTAGAAACTCTATAAGATGCACTAAGTGTAAGCTATGGACACATAAGAGGTGCAGCAATGTCAAAGGAAGGCTAACTAGGAAGATGGTTTTTGTATGTGGCAGATGCTCAGGAACAATAAACACTGAAAATGCTCTGAGACCAACTTCCGTCACTTTCCAGGGAGAAAAACTAGAAATAGTTGATAGTTTCCGTTACCTAGGTGACCAAGTCAGCAGCGGGGGCGGGTGTGCTGAAAGTGTAACTGCTAGAGTAAGAATAGCTTGGGCAAAGTTCAGAGAGCTCTTACCTCTGCTGGTGACAAAAGGCCTCTCGCACAGAGTGAAAGGCAGACTGTATGATGCGTGTGTACGAACAGCCATGCTACATGGGCCGTGACTGCTGAGGATATGCGTAAGCTCGCAAGAAATGAAGCCAGTATGCTCCGATGGATGTGTAATGTCAGTACTCATACTCGGCAGAGTGTAAGTACCTTGAGAGAAAAGCTGGACCTAAGAAGCATCAGTTGTGGTGTGCAAGAGAGACGTTTGCGCTGGTATGGTCATGTGGCGAGAATGGATGAAGATAGTTGTGTGAAAAAGTGCCACACCCTAGCGGTTGAGGGAACCTGTGGCAGAGGCAGACCCAGGAAAACCTGGGACGAGGTGGTGAAGCACGACCTTCGAACTTTAGGTCTCACTGAGGAAATGACTAGCGACCGAGTCCTCTGGAAGTGTGCTGTGCGCGAGAAGACCCGGCAGGACAAGTGACTAAATATTTGAAGATATTTCATCTGATGCTCAACTGACTCTGCCATCCATAATCCACTCATTTCTATATCACATGATCTTGTTAATTATTTATGAGTCTTTATGAAGATTACGATCCAGGTATTAGTGAGAAAAATTTGTGACACAAGTAAAAATGCCTGCTGGTAAATATTCTGATTTTCAACTTGTTTTCAATGAAGTTTATTCAAATGTCTCTCAAATTGTTTGTTCCTTCTCAAGCCATGCTTGGTTCGTAAGGGCCAGTTTCCCGGTTTCCTTGGTGTATAGGTTCCCACCTGGACGGGACGCCAGTCCATCGCAGGTGAGCTACAAGACGCAGGAGGAAAGAGTGAGAGAAAGTTGTGGCGAAAGAGTCAGCAGAAGTTCGCCATTACCTTCTGCTGGTGCCGTGTGGAGCTTAGGTGTTTCGCTCATAAACACACACATCGCCTGGTCTGAGATTCGAACCCATGATCCCTCAACTGCGAGTCTGCTGTTCTAACCACTAGGCCATTGACTCACAAAAATCATTCATATTTTATTATGTGGTCCCTTTATATCACTATAACACTTTATTGTCGAACCCCAGATCAGCCCTGATTGAACAAACTTGGTTCAGACTTTAGCATAGTCTTATTTTTAGGCAGTGCATCTGAGACTAAATTATACAATGTATTTTCCATTCTAATTCTTTCAATAACAATCCATCTGAGGTTGATCTTGGTTCTATGATACAAAATTCCTGTTTTAAACTGATTTAAATTAAAAACTTTCATCAAAATTTCACATTAATTTATGTTCCAAACATCAATAAAGAAAGATCATCACCGTTCATCGTTTAACGTCCGTTTTCCATGCTAACATGGGTTGGATGGTTCGACCAGGATCTGGGAAGCCAGAAGGCTGCACCAGGCTCCAGTCTGATCTGGCAGTGTTTCTACAGCTGGATGCCCTTCCTAACGCCAACCACTCCGTGAGTGTAGTGTGTGCTTTTTATGTGCCACCGGCACAGGTGCCAGGCGAGGTTGGCAACGGCCACGGTCGGATTGGTGCACTTTACGTGCCACCAGCACGGAAGCCAGTCGAGGCGGCACTGGCATCAGCCATGTTCGGATGGTGCTTTTTACGTGCCACTGGTACAGGGATCACAACTACAGTTTTCATTGATTTGTTTTACTAAATGCTTCAATAATTTTTAAAATTTATTGAAAAAGAAACTTGTGTATTTCAGCAAAAATATTGTTGTTTAAAAATAGTAGGGTATTATTTTAGGGAGATTTGACTGCTATGTTTAGCACAATGAATGATCATGTCGAGGCTTCTTTTGTTGGCTCACACATTTTTTAACTTGTTTATAGACATACTTGTTTACAGCTATAAGTTCTAGCTGGAAACTTCATCCTCATCTATTTCAAACAGCTAAATGTTTGGCCTAGAAACTAAAAAAATTATGGTTTGAATTACTAAGAAATGTTAACACTAAATGTTATGTAATATTGTTTCTATTTTTTAAGGGTGTGCGGAAATATGTTAACAAAGATGAGCTGAAACCAACTGTTCAAGCTTTGGAAAAAACCCAGACATTATGTAGTGAAAATAAAGGTTCATCGGAATTAATTGCTGATATAAACACTTTGTTCCAATGTATACGGTAAATTTACATGCTTTTTTTCTTAAACTTTTATTTGTTTGGTTAGGAAGAAGAGCTTTGTTGTCATTACAGCTCCTCTGAATGTTGTGAGATTTATGTACTTAATAGCTGCAGGGAAAAACATAGACTGGGAAGATAATTTAGAGGGTCAACATTTGGGAGAAGGACTAAGTGTTATGGTTAGTTAGTTAGTTAGTTAATTTGGCTCAAAAGCAAATAGCAAGGCCATGTAGGGGGACATGGAGTTAAGTACAGGGTGGTGTTCATGTAAAGAGTTCAGGCCACTTGAGGTCAAGGGAGGCTTTGAACAAAGCGGTCGTCAGCATCTTCACCATCTCGTCTGGCAGCTTGTTCCACGGATCCGCAACCCGGACGGAGAAAGCTCCTCTCCTTCGATTGAGATGAAATCGTCGCAGGTAGAGCTTTTCGGAATGACCCCGCAGCCGACGCTCTGGAGCAGGAGTGAAGAACAGCTCTTTCGAGAGGTTACACTTTCCGCTTATGATGTTGTGGGCGAGAATGAGATCACCACGGCGGCGGCGTTTTTCAAGAGAATAAAGGTCGAGCGTCCTCAGCCTTTCTTCATAGGACAAATTTTGAGACCATGAACCATGCGGGTAGCCAGCTTCTGGACTCTTTCGAGATGCTGTATGTCTTTGAGGAGATAAGGAGAAGAGGCTTGAATCCCGTACTCCAATATGGGTCTCACCAGCGTGACATAGAGTGGTAGGAATATGGCTGCTGTGAGCATTCCGAATGACCGTCGAATCAAGAACAGAATTCCGCGTGCTTTGTTGGCAGCATGGACGCACTGGGCCGAAGGCGAAAAGGAGGAATCCACCAAGATACCCAGGTCCTTTACCTGATCGGTCCTCTCCAGCAGCAGACGACCCGGCTTGAAATCAAGTTGAGTTGCAGGAGGAGAGCCAATAGGCAGATAACAGCACTTTGACACGTTCAGACACAGGTCCCATTCGTTAGACCACTTCCAAATTTGGTGGAGGCATCGACGAAGATCCTCTATATCACCGCGAGGAGCGACCAGTTTGATATCGTCGGCAAATAGAAGGGTGTGTTGCGTGAGGTCGTCGGGCAAGTCATTTATGAAGACTAAGAACAATAAGGGCCCAAGCACTGAACCTTGAGGCACGCCACTGCTCGCACTGGAGACGTCGGACCGCGAACCATTAACTTGGATCCGGAAGGAGCGATCTGAGAGGAAGGCACCAACCCATCGTACAATATCCGGATGGAAACTATATGCTTGAAGCTTGACAAGTAATAGGCGGTGGTTTACCGAGTCAAAAGCTTTGGCAAAGTCCAATAAAACGATGTCAACAGCATCACTATCATCGAGGATGCGCGTCACCAATTCTTCCATTACCAGTAAGTTGGTCAAGCATGATCTCTTCGGCACGAAGCCGTGTTGGGAATCAGAGATAGAGGCTGTGTTTTGGAGGTGGAGCATCATACTTTTCTTAAGGATGGTTTCGAACATCTTGCTGATTATTGATGTAAGGGAAACTGGTCGGTAGTTAAGTGGGTCTTCGCGTCTGCCTTTCTTGAAAATTGGGCAGATTATCGCTGTTCTCCAGTCCGCAGGTATAACACCCGTCGCCAATGACATATTGAATAGACGTGTTAAGGGCTCGCAGATGACCGGAGCCAACGCTTTGATAACCCGTGGGTGTATGCCATCAGGGCCGTGACCCTTGTTGACATCGAGGCCTAGTGATAGGAATAGGTTTGGGTGAGACATTGTATATGACGAGAGAAGACAAATGAGTTTGGAATTCTTGGCATGAACTTGCCAGGTCAGATAAAGAGAGGCTACTGTAGTATAAGTTGGAAAGGTAAAGAAAGGATGCAACAATCCTGGACCAGAGGTTGGAGTGTCCTGATGAGGGACTTCATGCCAATAAAATTAGGTGCTCCCTCCCAAACTTTTCAAGGTGGGATGCAGTACTCCATTGTAGGTCTCACTTGACTTTGAAGAGGGTTAGTAGTTTGGTATATTTATTATCATTTTCTGGGATATAACTTTCAGACTAAGCCAAAACTGTGTTGCCATTGGTTTTCATTGTAGTGTTTTATTTGATAAAAATTTTACCTGAACCACAGCTACTGAATATGATTGTTCTATAGACGAAAGATTTGGCAGAGTGTGATTGTTGCCAGAGCAGCCAACTGGTTTCCATGCCAGTGGCACGTAAAAGGGCACCATTCGAGCGTGATCGTTACCAAAGTCACCTTACTGGCACCTGAGCTGGTGGCATGTGTAAAAGGATTCAAGCGAGGTCATTGCCAGTACTGCCTGACTGGCCCCTGTGCCGGTGGCACGTAAAAAGCACCCACTACACTCTCGGAGTGGTTGGTGTTAGGAAGGGCATCCAGCTGTAGAAACTCTGCCAGATCAAGATTGGAGCCTGGTGCAACCATCTGGTTCGCCAGCCCTCAATCAAAATCGTCCAACCCATGCTAGCATGGAAAGCGGACGTTAAACGATGATGATGATGATGATGATGATGATGATGATGATTGTAAGTAGAAATTATCTAGTCATTGGTACTGTGCTGTATCCTTTGCTAAAAGATTTGGATTTCAGTGGCCTTGTCCATCTTGTTTAACCATTTGACTGTGTAATTAAATTTCATGTTCATCCTGTAATGATGTTATCCACCAAAATATAGAATTTATATTTTCTGATTCTGCAATATTTTTTCAGTATCTCATGTGGGTATGGTTTTCATATCCACCACTAAAAGTATTTAATTCTTGCTCTGTAAGGAGATATTTGATAAAATATGTGGAAAAAATAAGGAAAATCTAAAAACATTTAGTTTGTGTTTTGTATCACAAATTATTTAAATTATGGATAATTATGGATAATTGTTCAAGACTGTTACATAATTCATCTTTTACAAAACATAGAATTTTATATATCTGTGTAACAGTACTAATAATTTATGACTCATATTGATTACGTCTGTGCTGGGTGTCTGTCTAAATAGGCTGTAGAACGATTTCATACACATATGGATCTTATAGCAAATAGGCTGACAATTTGCAATTAATTTTAAGTCTGCCAAGTTTATGCAGACATAATATGACCATCTACCACATGGTGAAATTTCAACTTACAACTTATACAAGGCAGTTGACAGAAGTAGACTGAGATTCAAAGATATGTTTTATATGACATCTGAAGATCATTTTTACTGTAACTTCTTATTTTATAACCATCATCATCATTATTGTCAATTTGATGTCTATTTTTCCATATCCAAATGGATTATACAAAACTCGCTGAAGCAGATTTTTAATGAATTTTACTTGCTTCCAAGCAAAGTAATATTTTGTCATGGTTGAAAGATTGGGAATGATTTGCAGTGCTTTTATGTCAGTGCCTCTTGTTGACAACTGTCATGTGATATCAGGACAAGGACATGCGTGCGTGCACACACGCATGCACGCACATACACACACATGTGACAGGTTTCTTTTATTTTCCCTCTACCTAATCCACTCAAGACTTTGGTTGGTCTAAGGCTGTAGTAGAATATACTTACCCTCAGTGCCACATAGTGGGACTGGATCTGAAGCCATGAGGTTGTGAAGTGAACTTTGTAACTGCACGGCTAAGCCTGCATCTATAGCATCATTTAGCATCTATTTTCCATGCTGGTATGGCTTAGACAGTTTGACTGAATTGGTAAGCTGGAGAGATGCACCTGGCTCCAGTCTGCTTTGGCTTGGTTTCTATGGCTGGATGCCCTTCCTAATGCCAACCACTCCACAGAGTGTACCAGGTGTCTTTTACGTGTCACTGGCACGGGTGCTTTTACGTGTCACTGGCATGAGTGCTTTTACGCGTCACTGGCACGGGTGCTTTTACGTGTCACTGGCATGAGTGCTTTTACGCGTCACTGGCACGGTGCTTTTACGGGTCACTGGTACTGGTGCTTTTACGGGTCACTGGCACGGGTGCTTTTACGTGTCACTGGCACTGGTGCTTCTACGTGTCACTGGCACCGGTGCCTTTACGTGTCACTGGCACAGGTGCTTTTACATGTCACTGGCACGGGTGCTTTTAACGGGTCACTGGCACGGGTGCTTTTACGGGTCACTGGCACGGGTGCTTTTACGTGTCACTGGCACTGGTGCTTCTACGTGTCACTGGCACTGGTGCTTCTACGTGTCACTGGCACCGGTGCCTTACGTGTCACTGGCACCGGTGCTTTTACCTGTCACTGGCACAGGTGCTTTTACATGTCACTGGCACCGGTGCCTTTACGTGTCACTGGCACCGGTGCCTTTACGTGTCACTAGCACCGGTGCTTTTACCTGTCACTGGCACAGGTGCTTTTACGGGTCACTGGAACGGGTGCTTTTACATGTCACTGGCACGGGTGCTTTTACGGGTCACTGGCACAGGTGCTTTAACGGTCACTGACACGGGTGCTTTTACGGGTCACTGGCACAGGTGCTTCTATGTGTCACTGTCACCGGTGCCTTTACGTGTCACTGGCACGGGTGCTTTTACGGGTCACTGGCACAGGTGCTTTTACCTGTCACTGGCACAGGTGCTTTTACGTATCACTGGCACGGGTGCTTTTACGTGTCACTGGCATGAGTGCTTTTACGCGTCACTGGCACGGGTGCTTTTATGGGTCACTGACACGGGTGCTTTTACGTGTCACTGGCATGAGTGCTTTTACGCGTCACTGGCACGGGTGCTTTTACGTGTCACTGGCATGAGTGCTTTTACGCGTCACTGGCACGGGTGCTTTTACGGGTCACTGGCACGGGTGCTTTTACGTGTCACTGGCATGAGTGCTTTTACGCGTCACTGGCACGGGTGCTTTTATGGGTCACTGACACGGGTGCTTTTACGGGTCACTGGTACTGGTGCTTTTACGGGTCACTGGCACGGGTGCTTTTACGTGTCACTGGCACTGGTGCTTCTACGTGTCACTGGCACCGGTGCCTTTACGTGTCACTGGCACCGGTGCTTTTACCTGTCACTGGCACAGGTGCTTTTACATGTCACTGGCACGGGTGCTTTTACGGGTCACTGGCACGGGTGCTTTTACGGGTCACTGGCACGGGTGCTTTTACGTGTCACTGGCACTGGTGCTTCTACGTGTCACTGGCACCGGTGCCTTTACGTGTCACTGGCACCGGTGCTTTTACCTGTCACTGGCACAGGTGCTTTTACATGTCACTGGCACCGGTGCCTTTACGTGTCACTGGCACCGGTGCCTTTACGTGTCACTAGCACCGGTGCTTTTACCTGTCACTGGCACAGGTGCTTTTACGGGTCACTGGAACGGGTGCTTTTACATGTCACTGGCACGGGTGCTTTTACGGGTCACTGGCACAGGTGCTTTAACGGGTCACTGACACGGGTGCTTTTACGGGTCACTGGCACAGGTGCTTCTATGTGTCACTGTCACCGGTGCCTTTACGTGTCACTGGCACGGGTGCTTTTACGGGTCACTGGCACAGGTGCTTTTACCTGTCACTGGCACAGGTGCTTTTACGTATCACTGGAACGGGTGCTTTTACGTATCACTGGCACGGGTGCTTTTACCTGTCACTGGCACAGGTGCTTTTATGTGTCACTGGCACGGGTGCATTTACGTGTCACTGGCACGAGTGCCTTTACGTGTCACTGGAACGGGTGCTTTTACGTGTCACTGGCACGGGTGTTTTTATGTGTTGCCATGGCAGAGTTTTGGAGCTGTAAATGTAAAAGTCTAGTCAGAAATACCATCAACATTAAATAAATAATGGGGTAATAAATGCAGTAAAGTTCCACTATTTAATTAAATTAATTATCAAAACTGTTGTAGAATAGTGGTCCAAGGAGAAAAAAGTTTGACAATCTTCTAGCTATAACAAATTATCAACAAAAAGTAAGTGTGGTGATTATGTTAAGACAAAGGTAACAGGTAAGAGTATGTAAAATTTTATGGAATGAAAGACATTATTATCAGATACTAAATTATCTCATTGAAAATCAGTAGCATCTTTTTCTAGAACAGTTTCCTTACATTTTCTTTCTCAACAGGTTTTCAGTAGTGGCAATGGGTGTTCTACGTTGGGTTGATTATACAGTATCAGATAAAAGCTATTTCAAACTCAACACTGATCACACTCCTTTACATCTGGTTCTTGTGGATGAGGTAATTTAAACATATTTTTTGGATAATTCTTTGTGAATATTAAACATATTGTCTACATTCACAATTGCATATGCTTAATATTCATAAAACATTTGTGTGATAATTCTTTGTGAATATTTATGATTAAACCTATATTCCTTTTGATGATAGTATAAGCTACTCATATGTGACCAGATGTCACTACCATTGAAAAGCAGTGAACTGTTGGTTAAGTGTTGACATACAAGGCGGCGAGCTGGCAGAATCGTTAGCATGCCAGGTGAAATGCTTGGCGGTATTTCATCTGCCGCTACGTTCTGAGTTCAAATTCTGCCGAGGTCGACTTTGCCTTTCATCCTTTCGAGGTCGATTAAATAAGTACCAGTTACGCACTGGGGTCGATATAATCAACTTAATCCATTTGTCTGTCCTTGTTTGTTAGCTCTGTGTTTAGCCCCTTGTGGGTAGTAAAGAAATAGGTATTTTGTCTGCCGTTACGTTCTGAGTTCAGATTCCACCGAGGTCGACTTTGCCTTTCATCCTTTCGAGGTCGATTAAATAAGTACCAGTTACGCACTGGGGTCGATATAATCGACTTAATCCGTTTGTCTGTCCTTGTTTGTCCACTCTGTGTTTTGCCCCTTGTGGGTAATAAAGAAATAGGTAAAGTGTTGACATATACATAAATGGTTTGACATATGACTCAAGCTGGTGAGTTGGAACCAGAATTGTTTTAGTAAGATTATCATCAAGATAATCCATCTATTTGTGTTTCAGAAATAAATAAACTAGTTATGTGGTCAAGGTTGTGTATATTATCTGAATAAATCCTAATTAACTATTCAAGGGCTGTGCAATTCACACTGCTAAAATAGTAATCTAATGGACAGATATTATCAGTGCAGGAAACGTATTACAGTGACTGGTTTGTGTCTCAAGGACAAGGGAAGTAGTTTGACTATATTCTGCATCTGTATATTTATGTGTGTGTGTTTGTGGTTTCTTTTTTTCTCAGTCTGCTTGTCTCTCATGCAGTCACACTTGATCAAGGTGTCAAAATATACCTCAGTGTTATCATCATAGGTATGGGTTGGGTGATTTGTCAAAATCCAGCATATCAGAAGACTGCATCACTCTCTGAAGTCTGCTTTCTATATTTAGATGCTCTTCCTAACACCAGCCATTTTACGGAGTGTGCTAAGAACTTTTTTTTTCTTTGACTTCAGCACTAGTGAGGACATCATAAAGCTTACAACATTAAAATCCCTATTTGCTGAGTGGGACTACAGCAGAAATAGAGGCAGCTTTATGCTAGATGATAAAAGATTAGAGTGTAAAAGAAGGGCCAAAGCAAGTTTCTTGTTGAAGAGATACATATCTGGTGGCATAATACAAAAGAGGGTGGAAGTAGTCTGTGTGGAGCTAGAAAGAGAAATAAAGATGATGGTGACAAGGTATCAAGGTGGGCTCCGGGGGAAGAAGATCAGAAAGGGAGGCTGGATAGCAATTGCAAGTGTGTATTGAGAAAATGAGGGATGGTAAGAAATGGGGTTGGGTATAAGTATACTGAATGGTGAACAAAGGTTGAGGTAGGGTGGTTGTTGACATATGAGTTGGGCAGAAGATAGGAGAGAGTAGATGATGACTAGGAATTGGGAAGGGTATAATGAGGAATGTAAAATTACTTGGAAACCTGACTTGTGACAGTAGCATGAAAAAACACCCGGTCCACTCTGAAAAGTGGTTGGTGTTAGGAAGGGCATCCAGCTATAGACCCCCATGCCAAAACTGACATTTGAGCTCATTCGATCCTGTCTATCTGTCCACTCCATGCTACTATGGAGAATGAATGTTAAATGATGATGTTGATGATGATAAGTACTTGGTCAGCTGAACATTTGATGCTTCCTCTAATCTTAATTACTTCTGTGTGTCTTGCACACCAGAATTGCCACAATACCTCTGCATCCTTTGTATTTGTTTGTACTCAACATCAAACTCGTTGAGCAATAATTTCCCACATAGTTTCCTCAGCCCACATCAGACTACAGAGATTTTGAAGACCTACTTCTTTGTTGAATTTGTATTAACTACTGTTTATTGTGTTCTCCACAGATTGTAACTAGTCACATGCTGCTACATCAGAAAGCCCTTGACCTTTTAATTCGATTATTTGAAGCCTCCTATGAAGAACTTGATGTTTTAGTTAGAGTAAGTGATTTCTTAGCTCACAGTTTGTTTCTGTTTTCCTTTTCTTATATTATTAAAATGCTCAGCAATTGAGCTTATCAATCAAAATCAAATTCGATGACTGGCGTCCGTGCTAGTGGGGTGCAAAGAGCACCATACTAGTGTGATCATTGACAGAGGGGCTAACCGGCTTCCGTGCCAGTGGTGCTTAAAAAGCACCATTCGAGCGTGATCGTTATCAGTGTCGCCTTACTGGCACTCGAGCCCCGTGCTAGTAGGGTGTTAAGAGCACCGTCCGAGTGTGATCGTTGCCAGTGTGGCTATCTGGCCTCCGTGCCTGTGGCATGTAATAGACACCATTCGAGTGTGATCGTTACCAGCATTGCCTTACTGGCACCCGCACTGGTGGCATGTGTAAAAGATTCGAATGAAGTCGTTGCCAGTACTACCTGACTGGCCCCGTGCCAGTGGCACGTAAAATCACCCACTACACTCTCGGAGTGGTTGGCGCTAGGAAGAGCATCCAGCTGTAGAAACTCTGCCAGATCAAGATTGAAGCCTGGTGCAGCCATCTGGTTCGCCAACCCTCAGTCAAAATCGTTCAACCCATGTTAGCATGGAAAGCGGACGTTAAATGATGATGATGATGAATTCTCATCTGCAAAATCCATATTTTTACCATTGGAAATATATTAAAATATACTTTTGTTTCTGTGTTGATGAAATTGAACATGAAAATTAAATTCCAGTTTGGTTTCATTTATGTAATTTCTCTGCCATGAATGAAATAAAATAATATATTTTAGAAATTCTTCTTGTTTTAAATTAACAAGATTAGAGGTTTCTGTTTCACTTGTAATTCTTTCTTCTTCAGTTGGAACTAAAGAAAACTGTCCTCGATCGAATGGTGCATGTTTTCAGCCGTGGCTGTGTCATTCCCGTTGTGAGTTACATAAGAAAGTGTCTTGAGAAACAAGATACCGACATCTCTTTGATACGTCATTTTGTTACAGAGGTATGTTAAAGTGAACTCATAATTTTGATTTTCATATCTTTGTAGTTGGTGAAGTGGAAGAATCATTAGAACATTGGATAGAATGCCTTGCAATATTTATTCCAACTCTCCATCTCCTTAGTTCAAATCCCACCAAGATCAACTTTACCATTCATCCTTTTGGGAGGGCAATGGGGTGGCAGAACTGTAAGACTACCAGATTTGATGTCTGGTGGTATTTGCTTTCTGAGTTCTTTGCATTCTGAAAATCCTGCCGAGGCCTACTTGGGTGGTAGACTTAATCCATTAGCCAGATTAACACCACCACCACCTGGTTCTTGGGTGCCTTTTGTGGAGTCCACTTTGAGCAAGCATTTAGGCTATGTTTCTGGTTTGAGGTTTTCTTCCAGGCATTCCCACCAGTTTCAGAGGCTCTGGAAAGGGTCATGAACACTGCTGTTTCTCTTAGTTATAAGATGAATACAAAATGATAAAAAAAGGGAAAAAATATGAAAACAAGAAATCCCCCTCCTCCTCATTCTTTTTATGCCATTTCTGAATTGTTGGCAAATCAGATGAGTTTTTCATTCTGGTATGGGTTGGACAGGATGTTTTGAGATAATGTTTTATGGCCAGATGGCCTTCCTTGATGCCACCTAGTTTTTGAAGTCAATTTTTGTGACAGGGAATTGTGTACTTATTTTAAAAACCAATATATCTATGATCAATTTTAAAAATATATAAATCATATTTCTATCTGTCCTTTAATATTTTGTGACCTTTTAACTGGACAGTTGTGTAACATATGTTTAAATGCAGTGTTAAACATAACAAGGGTCTATAAAAAATGAATCCTTGTTTTGAACCATGCCACTTTGTATGCTTATACCAAAAAAATATATTCCCATTATTTATCACACTGGTAATTATAGACACAGACATGGCTGTGTGGTTTAGAAGTTTGCTTCCCAGCTCCATGTTTCCAGGTTCACCCACTGCATGGTACTTTGAATAAGCGTCCTCTGCTATAGCCCCAGGCCCACCAAAGCTTGTGAGTTGATTTGATAGATAAAAACTGAATGTGTGTGTGTGTGTATCTGTCTGCATGTGTGAATGAAAGGCTAAGTTGACCACATTGAGATCTGAACTTGGTGCAGAGTCAGAATGAATACTATAAAGCAGTCCTTCTAATGCTCTGGTGACTCCAGTATGTCCTTTGTTTTTTGTTTTTTTTAAGGCAGTAAAATGTGCTTTGAGGTAGATCTGGCTACTATCTCAAGCAGGTCAAGCAACTGTGTAGAAGTGCCCTCATTAGCTCATATAATGAATGTTTACCCCTTTCCTGAGCTTGTTTTATATAATCTATTTCCTCCATGTTTCTTAGAGACATTTAGCGAAATAACCAACTTTAATCCTTATTAAGCTCATCATCATCATCATCGTTTAATGTCCGCTTTCCATGCTAGCATGGGTTGGACGATTTGACTGAGGTCTGGCGAACCAGATGGTTGCACCAGACTCCAATCTGATCTGGCAGAGTTTCTACAGCTGGATGCCCTTCCTAATGCCAACCACTCTGAGAGTGTAGTGGGTGCTTTTACGTGCCTCCGACATGAGGGCCAGTCTTGTGGTACTGGCAACGACCACGCTCAAAATGGTGCTTTTTATGTGCCACCTGCACAGGAGCCAGTCCAACAGCACTGGCAACGACCTCGCTCGAATGTTTTTTGATGTTCAGGAAAAAGTCTCGCATTAGATAGTAAAAGGATGTTGTAATTTCAGTATGAACACTTTAAAAGGAGGCTTTATATATTTCTTTACTGCCCACAAGGGGCTAAACACAGAGGGGATAAACAAGGACAGACAAACGGATTAAGTCGATTATATCGACCCCAGTGCGTAACTGGTACTTAATTTATCGACCCCGAAAGGATGAAAGGCAAAGTCGACCTCGGCAGAATTTGAACTCAGAACATAACAGCAGACGAAATACGGCTACGCATTTCGCCCGGCGTGCTAACGTTTCTGCCAGCTCTCCGCCTTTAAAAGGAGGCTTTATATCAGACCTAGATGCAGTCTCAAGTGGGTGGATGTTATCAAAAAAGGTTAATAAAAAATCTTCCATTGCTAGCTATTACAATCCAGAATATTCAGCTTTCTAGAATATTCCAGTCTATTGCAGTAGTTTCTTCATTTTTCAATGACTTAATAGAAAAATGATTGTTGAGTTGGTATAAATGTAAAATAGTTGATAAAATCTCAAATGCCATTGTTAAAAAAAAGTTATTTCTCTTTCTCTTTTACTTGTTCCAGTCATTTGACTGCGGCCATGCTGGAGCACCGCATTTGGTCGAGCAAATCGACCCCGGGACTTATTCTTTGTAAGCCCAGTACTTATTCTATCGGTCTCTTTTGCCGAACCGCTAAGTGACGGGGACGTAAACACACCAGCATCAGTTGTCAAGCAATGCTAGGGGGGGACAAACACAGACACACAAACATATACACACACATACATATATATACATATATACGACAGGCTTCTTTCAGTTTCCATCTACCAAATCCACTCACAAGGCTTTGGTCGGCCCGAGGCTATAGCAGAAGACACTTGCCCAAGATGCCACGCAGTGGGACTGAACCCGGAACCATGTGGTTGGTTAGCAAGCTACTTACCACACAGCCACTCCCGCGCCTTCTTCATATTTCTTCATATTCTTGTATATATTTAGAAGCATTGTTACTGTAAGCCTAAAATTCTGAATGACTGACCACAGTACGGTCCTATTATAACAAAGCAAATTCCTCAGATAATTTAATCTCTCTAAATTCTATTTATCTATCATGGTTGAGATGTCATGTGAAAATATTTGTTTCAATTATTCAGTTACACCTTAACATTTCTGAATTGTTGGCAAATCAGTTGAGTTTTTTAGAAAGTCAAATAGAATGCCTCAGAGTGTTTGTCCAACTCCCTGCTTTCTGAGTTCAATTTCCATCAAAGTCAACTTTGCTTCATCCTTTCAGGGTCAAAAAAAAAAAAAGAAAGTACCATTCCTAGGTCATGGATTGGCAAAACTGCATAAGAATATTGGATTGAATGCCTTGCAGTATTCATGCCTGCTCTTTGTGTTCTGACTGTAAATCCCATCTTGGGATGTAAGCTTAATCCATTGTCCAGTTTAATACCACCACTTGGTACTTTGGGTACTGTTAACCCCTTACCCGGCAGAAACGAATATATTCGTTTTGACCAATTCGTTTTTTTCTATCTCTGGCGAGTTAACTCGTCAAAAGATAGACTCGCCAAAATTGACAGCAAACGAGTTCCTTCGTCTAAAAACGGGTTAACTCGTTTCTGCCCAAAGCGGTAATTTAAAATCAATATTATTGAATTAAAATTCCTAATAAATAAGGTTTGAAATATACCTCGAAATCACCATTCAAAACATAGTAAAATAAAACAATTAAAAAATATGTCTGAAAAAATACATTTATTTTCAAAATAATTGTTGGGTAAGGGGTTAATGGAGTTCACTCTGATGGAAGCTTTCAGGCCAGGTTGCTAATTGAAGTATATCTTCTTCCTCACTGTTCTACCAGTCTTGGAGGCCCTGTAAAAGCTCATGGGCTCTACCATCACTTCTGGTAAAAAAAAAAAATCTCAACATCATTTTTCATTTGAAGTTATTGATTTCTTGTATCTTAACACAAGCCTTTCCTGTAAAGGCATGAAGTATTATTGATTGAATCAACTTAAGTATGTTACTGTTTATTTGAGTAACTTTGAAATCATGAATAACGAAATTGATTTCAGTTTAATTTTAACACAGAAATATCATGGGTCATTATACAGAATACCATGTGGCTTCTTATTTCTTTATTGCCCACAAGGGGCTAAACATAGAGGGGACAAACAAGGACAGACAAAGGGATTAAGTCGATTACATTGACCCCCAGTGCATAACTGGTACTTAATTTATCGACCCCGAAAGGATGAAAGGCAAAGTTGACCTCGGCGGAATTTGAACTCAGAACGTAACGGCAGACGAAATACCACTAAGCATTTCGCCCGGTGTGCTAAAGTTTCTGCCATTCACTGCTTTCTTGTGCCAAGATCATCTTCACATCTTCACTTTATTAACAAAAGTAGTGAAATGGCATGTAGCAGATCTTTTACTTGTTTCAGTCATTGGACTGTGGCTATGCTGGGACACTAACTTGAAGGGTTCTAGTTGAACAAATTGACACCACTACTTCTCACCAAAAGCAACATGGCATCACTTCTGCACCCACCCTATTCAGCTGATTTAGCACCAGCAGACTTCCATCTCCTCCCCAAAATGAAAAGGTAGCTCAAAGGTCACCATTTTAACTCTGTTGTCGAGATCCAGAGCGAATTGCAGGTCCTTGACTCACAAAACAATTTCCAGGCTTGATTCGAAAAGCATTCCCAGGAATGCTGAGACTGTTGTATTGCTATGCAAGGTGACTATTTCGAGGGAGATGATAATTAGTCCAGAAACCTTGCTCAAGGTGCCATGCAGTGGGATTGAACCTGGAACTTTCTAACCTAACTGTAAGATACAGAGATTCTGTTTCTGGTTAATTTTTTCACAGTGATGGTAGTGCTGGTGGTTGATGTTTGGTTATTAATAATGCATACAGTTAGGAATCAAACTCCTTACTGTATGGTCATGCCTGCACCTATTAAAAGACCCTACCAGATATTAGGGTCTGTCAGTAAATATAGATTTGAAAGAATTTAACCCTTTTGTTACTGTATTTATTTTGAGATGCTCTGTGTTTCTTTCAATTAATTTTAAATCATCATCATCATCATCGTTTAACGTCCGTTCTCCATGCTAGCATGGGTTGGACGGTTCGACCGGGGTTCTGGGAAGCCAGAAGGCTGCACCAGGCTCCAGTCTAATCTGGCAATGTTTCTACAGCTGGATGCCCTTCCTAACGCCAACCACTCCGTGAAAATATAACAAAATAACAAAAATATAAATATAAATATAACAAAGAATTTAGTAAAATAACTTAGTTATCATTCAGCTAGTGTTAGAAACATAAATTGTGACTAAAGTTTGGTGGAAGATTTTAATTCAAAACTTATGAAAACAAGACATTTTACCACAGAGCCAGAGCTGGTTTTTGGCCAGGTTAGTAACAAAAGGGTTAATGAATGATAAGATTGTATTCTGAGAAGTTTGGTGTGAAAATCTAAATGTATTTGTAGGTTCTTGATATGATTACACCTCCCTATACTGCTGAGTTTGTCCAGTTACTGTTACCTCTCATTGAAAATGAAGATATCACAGGTTCTTTAAAAGTTGAAGATGGAACTGATCCAGTCACAGAATTTATTGGTAAGTTATTTCTAAGTGATATTCTCCTAAATAGCTTTGACTGCTATTAAATAAATGATATCTTTATATCAGATACAGAGACTTATTTGTGAGACAGAAATTTATGTTGGTGCATGTTAGAGTGTATTTGTGTGTATGTGTTGTTGTTTAGCTCAGCTATCCTTGACAAAGAGGCCTTCCAGTCACATTTTGTCTTTTATTCAGATACTCTTTTACTTGTTTCAGTCATTTGACTGCGGCCATGCTGAAGCACCGCCTTTAATCGAGCAACTCGACCCCGGGACTTATTCTTTTGTAAGTCCAGTACTTATTCTATCGGTCTCTTTTGCTGAACCGCTAAGTAACGGGGACATAAACACACCAGCATCGGTTGTCAAGCAATGCTAGGGAGACAAACACACACGCATATATATATATATATACGACGGGCTTCTTTCAGTTTCCGTCTACCAAATCCACTCACAAGGCTTTGGTCGGCCCGAGGCTATAGTAGAAGACACTTGCCCAAGGTGCCACGCAGTGGTACTGAACCCGGAACCATGTGGTTGGTAAACAAGCTACTTACCACACAGCCACTTCTGTGCCTGGATTCTCCTTTTAAAATAGTTGTGTGTCATTTGAAGGAGATATGGCTTCTATTTCTAGCAGGTCATGTTACTACATAGAGTGCATTGATTCAAGTGTATATGTGTTACAATTAATGGTGTCTGACTTCATGAGTTTGTGATTCCCTCAATGTATTAATTGATTTGATGAATGTCCTAAGTCAATGAGTGTATGAAACCTAATTTTGGAAGAATATTCTGCTAGTTAGTTCCATTAATTAAAGTTCTCATGTTGACCAATTTTGATAAAACGATTTTCTTTATGAATTATGGTTTTAAAAGCTACCAACTTTCATGGAATTGAAACAAAAATCAACACAAAATTTATATTTTACTCGGCTTGCATTCCAAAGTTTACATTGTTAGTATTTGAGTAATGGATATATGTGACATTTTACCTATAAACTCACATGAACTTTAATTCCTCTTTTGTATCTGAAATTTTATAGATTAAATCTTTACAATCTATAAATCCAACAATTACTTGGGATTCATTATGTAGAATCATCATCATTCATCATCATTGTTTAACGTCCGTTTTCCGCACTAGCATGGGTTGGACAGTTCGATCGGGGTCTGGGAAGCCAGGGGCTGCTCCAGGCTCCAGTCTGATCTGGCAGAGTTTCTACGGCTGGATGCCCTTCCTAACGCCAACCACTCCGCGAGTGTAGTGGGTACTTTTTACGTGCCACCTGCACAGGTGCCAGGGGAGGTCCAGCATCGGCCATGATCGGTTGGAGCTTTTAACTTGCCAGCGGCACGGAAGCCAGCCAAGGCGGTGCTGGCAACGTTCGGATGGTGCGTTTTATGTGCCACCAGCACAGAAGCCAGTCGGGGCGGCTCTGGCATCGGCCACGTTCGGATGGTGCTTTTTATGTGCCACCAGCACAGAAGCCAGTCGGGGCGGAGCTGGCATCGGCCACGTTCGGATGGTGCTTTTTATGTGCCACCGGCACAGAAGCCAGTCGAGTCGGCGCTGGCTTCTGTGCCGGTGGCACATAAAAAGCAGGTAATTTAAAAACTAACCATCAAATTTTTAAATAATAAATTTCTGAAAAAATTATTTTCAATAAGACTTGTGTTTATTTTTTATGTTACTTCTTAATTTTCTATGCATATTTTCTTCTTCAGCTCACTGCCGATCAAATTACATCATGGTAACGTGAAAGATAATTTACCTAGTGGTAGTTAAAGGACGAGCATGAACTGGATTTCAAGACAAACAAATGTGAGACAATAAAGCTGAACATTATGCCTTCTTTGAAGCCATTCATATCCATTGCAACAGGAATATCTGGAAAAATGTCAGTCTTTACTTAACATCACTGACTAAGCTGACTAGAAAAATACTAAATGTCTCTGTTACATCTTTTGACCAGTTTGATCGTTATTGAGAATAATGATATTTTACCAAAAATATTTCTATTTTACTATCAATTTAGTCATAAACAGAATCTTGGTTTCCATACTTTCAAATCTGACTGTAAGATACAGAGATTCTGTTTCTGGTTAATTTTTTCACTGTGATGGTGGTAGTGCTGGTGGTTGATGTTTGGTTATTAATAATTCATAATGTTGTTTTCAATTTTTGTGAGTCCCTTCCGAATTGGTTTATGAAAATAGTAAAAATCTAATAGTGATTCAAAACTTAGTTTAAATGAACTATTTTTGCCTGCCTGTTGTGGTTTTTTTTTTTTTTTTTTTTACTGTGTGTGAAATATAATTTTAATTCTTTAGAATTAGAATAGAATTATGATGCTATTTAAATCAATAGTTAACAAATAGTCTCTTATTTAAATACCAACTACAGTGATGGTAATGTTATGATCTTGTGCATACATTAACTCCTGGTATTCTGATTGTTATAACATTGAAAATTAGTAACTACTACTTAAGCTGGAAAATAAGTCTCAGTTCTTCAAGGGACCAACATTTGAAGTCTTTAGATTTCTTTCTCAGGACTGTCCATATTTAAACTGTTATAAGTTTTTACATTCATTCCATTATTAGCTTTAGAAAAGTGTAGCCTCTGATGCTCTCTGTCTCTCTTTCTCTCTCTCTCTCTCTCTTATATATATATATATACACACACACAGAGCAGAGAACCAATCTTAATTTTATCTGAAACTTTGTAATCAGGGGTGTGAATGGTTCAGCTGATGTTAAATCATATGAGAGATAGATTCAAGTGTCATGAAAAAAATACTGAGCTATGAATATGAAAAGTTCTGTTAAGCATCATGAATAATTCAGCTAACGTTTAAACTATATTGGTATTTTGAATTCATATCCGTTTTCCTTCTTGATAAATCGATGGAGACCCTTAGTATTATGGATTATCTCATCAAATCAATGTTGCTGATCTTCCTGATTTGTCTTCAGTTGTAGGTACTTGTCCCTCATTTGTTGTATTTTGACTCTAATTTCCTCTTCTATAAGGGACCTTTATTATAAAGCTACCAATACTCATTGCTACATCCACATCCTAATGTGCTATTGCCTGTGCGATGCCACTGATCTGATCAACTATCATTATTTCATCCAAAACTCAAAAACAATACATCTGATATCTGGAAAATAAATTATTTTTACATTAAAAAGAACAAAAACCTAACAACTTCATATTTTGCGTTTTCTCTCTATTTATTCTCATGTGTTCCGTGTTTTCTCTGACTTACAAAGTATTTAAAACAAGTTTGTATCAGTTCTCTATAATCTAGATACATGTTTATAATGAAATCGAAATTGAATTCGAAATCGAACCACATACGACGACTGGCATCCATGCCAACCTCCCTTCATTGGACACTAAACTCTGCTTGCGAAGACCTGTTGGGGCAAGTGAAATTGAAATTGAACCAAATCCTATGACTAGCACCTGGCCGTTGCCAGTGCCACTGGATTGACTCCTGTGCAGGTAGCAAGTAAAGAAACAGCGTTTTGACCCTGTGCTTGAGGAAACCTATTGAATCAAGTACATCAATATCAAAAATAAATGGAAATTGTAGTTGTGATCCCTGTGCCGGTGGCAAGTAAAAAGCACCATCCGAACATGGCCGTTGCCAGCGCCGCCTTGACTGGCTTCCGTGCTGGTGGCATGTAAAAAGCACCAACCGATCGTGGCACGTAAAAAGCACCCACTACACTCACGGAGTGGTTGTCTTTAGGAAGGGCATCCAGCAGTAGAAACACTGCCCAGATCAGACTGGAGCCTGGTGCAGCCTTCTGGCTTCCCAGACTCCGGTCAAACCATCCAGCCCATGCTAGCATGGAAAGCGGATGTTAAACAATGATGATGATGTTATTGGGAATAAAAACGCATTCTTCATAAAAATCCAGTTCCTGTCAACTTTAACTGCCATGGTATTGATTAATGTTAAATCTACATGCCCGCATGCATTTTGAAAAAGAAAAACTGTGCATTGATTGATATTTAAACAAAACTTAAGATTTAACACTTCAGCATTACTCTGTCAAATGTGATGTTTATTTCTTCACATTGTTTTGAATTTATCACGCACTATCTCAGAGCTTAGAGATTTTGATGATGTGATTGTTTATTTTTAGAATAACATTATAGGGCATGTATGAGAGACCAAATCTGGCTGATTTAAAGATAAAACTGGTGGAATATTCTGGGTGGATAGAGCCAGCTTAAATATGAAAGGATTAATCTTCCAAAATATTTGTTAATTAATTTTTTTTATTAATGAAATTTTCAAATCAAAGCTGAGAATAAATATTTTCTCTTCCTCTACACTGGCAGTGATCTTTTTCAGATATTACTAAAAAATCTATTCAAGTAAAATCAAATGAATTCCATTTAACAAAAGCATGCCAATCATTTTCTCTTAAAATTGTTTCATATGGCATAGAAAAAATTGTTAAAAAATATTTATGGGCTCAGTTAATATCAAATGAAAAAGTCAAACACACTGATGTAAGATTAGTATATAAAGTGCATATTATGAGGTCTGACCAATAAGTATCTGGACTTTTGCCATAGTAACAAAGCTAAAGCATGCAGAGTGAAGCCACTTAGTACAAATTGACTTTGAACTCTGCTGTGCATGCACATTGTTTTAACATTCTAGCTTACCTCTGCTGTTTACAGCAGTGCTTCGAAGGAAGGTGTGTAGCGTGTGATTGTCGCTTTGATTTTAACAGAGTAAGTTGTCGAGAGGAGTGTATGAGCCACACAAGTGTACAAGTGGTTCAGACGTTTTCAAGATGGCCGAAAAAATGTTGATTTTTGTTGAACATTCTGTGAGACCTGCAACCAGCAGAACTGAGAAAATCATCGCAGATGTGCATGCAGCTGTTAGCGGAAATTGTTGAGTCACCATCTGTGAGTTATCACAGGATGTGATAAGATCTGCAGATTAGTGACAGTTCAGTTCATTATCACTGAAGGTTTGGGTATGGGACACGTTTCTGCCAAAACTGACCAAAAAGACACTCAGGGTTTTAGTTGCACAAGATCTTGATTGTGTCCATAACAAAAACTTTGCGTAGGCCTCTGATCAGGTATCGCCAAGCTTTTGGCAAAATTTGATGCAGTTTCTCTGTCTTGGTCAGTGTGATGATCACACGCTACACACCTTCCTTCAAAGCACTGCTGTAAACAGCAGATGTGAGCTAGATCATTAAAACTTAGTGCGCATGCACAGCAGAGTTCAAGGTCAATCTGTGCCAAGTGGCTTTACTCTCTGTGCTTTAGCTTCATTACTATAGCAATAGTCCAAATACTGGACACTAAAGAAAGCTGACCAGAAGAGAATTAATGCATTTGAGCTTTGGTGTTGGAGAAGACTTTTGTGGATTCCATGGACAGCGAGGTTCACCAATGGAGAAGTTCTTAAGCAGATAAGGCCGAAAATGTCACTAGAAGCTGGGATCACCAAGCGTAGATTGGCATATTTTGGTCATATTATGAGGAGAGAATCCCTGGAGAAGGACATCATGCTCGGAATGGTCAGTGACAAGAGAGGAAGGGGCCGACCAAGAACCCGCTGGTTTGACACCATCAGGAGTGATACCGGAATGGACATGGCCAATTTGAAGGAAGTGGCCTAGGATAGAACTGACTGGAGGACACTGATCCAACGAGTGACTGAGAGTCGACTTCGACTGAGCAGATAGAGAGAGTCCAAATACTTAGTGATCAGACCATGTATACCAATTGTGTGAAAAAAATCTGATGAAATTCTGCATCGCCTTCTTAATACAAATTACTTGTTCCTGGCTTTTAAAGATGTTTTATTTAGCAGTTTTCTGTTGAAGTGTGCTTTGTGTGTGTGTGTATATTGGTGGTAACACCTGGCCTACTAGTTAGGAGTGTTCAGCTCATGACCCAGGTTCATTTCCTGGACTAGGTAATGCTTTGTTTTCTTGAACAAGTGACATCATTTTAACTGTTCATATTTACTCAACTGATGTAGCCTTTTCTCTGTTTAGTTGACACATCCTGGAAGGCTGAGAGTATGTCTGTCAGCTGGTGACTACACAGGCACCTAAAACAATTTGCCGAATCATGTACAACATGTTTCCAAGCCATATTCACTTGTGAGTGATGACTGGTTCCATTGTATACAGTTCTATTCTTATACATTAACATTCCTCCTTTCAGAAATAATAAAAGTACTATTTTATAAAAAAAAAATGTCTGCCAGGGTCTGTAGAATTAACATACGTTTTTAATTGTGGACTAGATTAGCAAAATGTATAACTTTTTTTCTAAAGTAATATTTTACCCCTATTCTTATACATTAACATTCCTCCTTTCAGAAATAATAAAAGTACTATTTTATTAAAAAAATGTCTGCTAGGGACTGTAGAATTAACATATGTTTTTAATTGTGGACTAGATTAGCAAAATGTATAACCTTTTTTTTAAAGTAATATTTTACCCATCATCTATGAATTTTACAATGTTTTTTAAAGAATTTTGCATTCTTCTGTATGAGCCAAAAGATTTTCATGTCAGCTCCTCAGTTGAAAGAATGTATTTTAAAGAATCAATTATGATAATAAGGACTGAATGTGTCAGTGTGTGACACACAATAGATTTCATTGATCTCAGTTATCTATCTTCCTACATAGAATCCTATTTGTCAATATTGTTATCACACTTTTTTCTTTCTCTCACCTATGTATGTAATATATATATATGAGGGGTTGCTGAAAAATTCCTGGCTTTATGGGTATCGTAAAAGGCTTGGTTGAAGGCCCAACTTTCGAAGTTCTTTTACAGGGCTTAGAAAACTGAAGGATTACTGCAATAAGTTTGTGAATCTGAGAGGAGAATATGTTGGATAAAATCATAAATAACTGATCCTGTATTTTCATTTAACCAAAGCCAGGAACTTCTCAGCACCCTCTCAAATATATAGAGACACAGGTGTGGCAGCATGGTAAGAAGCTTGTTTCCAACCATCTGGTTCAAGTTTCAGTCCTACTGCATGGCAACTTGGGTAAGTGGTTTCTACTATAGCCTTGGGGCAACCAAAGTCTTGTGAGTGGATTTGGTAGAGGGAAACTGAAAGAAGCCTGTCGTATATATATATATATATGTGTGTGTGTGTGTGTGTAGTACCTGTATTTTAAAGGACCACACTTTCTGTGTCCTATGTTTAAGGGTATTCGTGTCATTAAGGTGGCGAGCTGGCAGAAACGTTAGTGCGCCGGGCGAAATGCTTAGCAGTATTTCGTCTGCTGTTATGTTCTGAGTTCAAATTCCGCCAAGGTCGACTTTGCCTTTCATCCTTTCGGGGTCGATAAATTAAGTTCCAGTTACGCGCTGGGGTCGATGTAATCGACTTAATCCGTTTGTCTGTCCTTGTTTGTTTCCTCTGTGTTTAGCCCCATGTGGGTAGTAAAGAAATAGGTGTTCATGTCTCTGGAGTGCTCACCACTTGCATGTTAATTTCACAAGTAAGTTGCTCTGTTAATCAGATCAACTGGAACTCTCATCATCATAACCAACAGTGCCAGTTATTTATGGTCCCTCTCCGTTGAACCACTTTCTATTGACCTTTCCATGTTCACTATACATCTTATTCTCCGCATACACTTGTCTTTTTCTCCACTCACTCTTGCAACTGTCCACCCATACGACATCTCTCTTTCTCCCGTCTTTCTGTTTATCCTTTTACTATTCTGCTGCTCTTCACCTCTCTTTACTCTATTGCCAGTACCTCTGATCTTTCCCTCAACTCCACCATTCACTATCTTTATCCTCTGCCCTACCCAACCTCTGGTCATCATCTCTCATCCTTTCATTTAACTCATATTTATCATTGACACCCCTCTGCCTCGAACCTTGTTCATTTAGTATATTCACACCACGATGCCATCTCTTTCTGTAAAGGGGAGGAGGGAAATGAGACTGTGTCCCCATGCTTCTTTCTCTGAAAGACCTAAACCAAAAGAAATAAAAGAAATGAAACTGAGATTTTAGAACTTTTTGACTTGCTGCTGGCATCATACTGAATGTACTGCAAGGCCTTACATACATACACACATATATGTCTGTGTGGCCGATGCCAGTGCCCCCAACTGGCTCCCGTGCCGGCGGCATGTAAAAAGCACTGTCTGAACGTGATTGATGCCAGGGCTGCCTGAGTGGCTCCCGTGTCGGTGGCACATAAAAAGCACCATCCGAATATGGCCGATGCCTGTGCCCCCTGATTGGCTCCTGTACTGGTGGCATATAAAAAGCACCTAGTACACTCTTGGAATGGTTGGAATTAGGAAGGGCATCAAGGTATAGAAACATTGCCTGATCAGACTGGAGCCTGGTGCAGCCACTGGCTTTCCAGACCTCAGTCAAACCATCCAACCCATGCCAGCATGGAAAACGGATGTTAAACAATGATGATGATGATACACATATGCATGGCCACATCTCTGGTTTCAAATTTTGCTACAAGAGCAGCAATTTTTTAGGTGATGGGATGAGTCAATTACGTTGACCCCTCTTTTTCACCATATATTCTTGTAATCTCTACATGTAAAAATTTTGGCCCCAGGTCTTGCCCTGTCATCTCATCACCATTATCATTTCTGTATCCAGTTACAGATTAATTACTCACCCCAATTTCTGTATAATATGAGCAGTCTTCTATCTCCTTCACAGCAAGAAAATTGTTCCAGTTCCTTCCTTCATACTCTAACCTTTCATCAGCTAACATAAAGCTGTTTCCCTCTCTATTGTAGTCCTTTTCAGTTCAACAGAATCTTAGTCTTGTCAGCTACTTGGTGAGTTCACTAGGATTGGTGGCACTAAAATAGCTCCCAATAAAGTGGATTAGCATTGGGAAGGGCATCTAGCTGTAGAGGCCATGCTAACACAGACACAGGAGCATTTGCAGTCCTAACACACTTCAGATCTTGTCAAATCATTCAAACCAGGCCAACGTGGAAGACGGAAGTTAAAACTAGACCTATAAGGGAAAACATTTCAGGCATAGCCAAACTGCCTTTAGGGTTATCAGTGACATTGTATATAATGTATTCTTCACTTTTACCCTTTTCTTTTTTTTACAATGGTATGAAGTGAGTTATTTGGCTGCTATTTTTAGCAGGTTGAATGGCCATGCAGAAGCTCCTGTATTGGGCTTGTCAATAAAGATGCAAGCACGGATGAGAAAAAGAACAATTTTAACTTGTATTATAAAGAGCTGTAACTAAATCCCTCTCTCTCTCTTTCGGAGAGGCACAAGCACCTACATGCTCATATGCACACACGACAGTAACTTCCACCTACCGAATTCAATCACAAAGCTTCGGTCGGCTCGGGGCTATAGCAGAAGACACCTACCCAAAGTGCCACGCAGTGGGACTGAACCCGAAACCATGTAGTTGGGAAGCAAGCTCCCTAACCACACAGCCATGCCCGCGCCTACTATAATATTGTAAGTTATTTGGATTACAGGTTTATCCAGTCTGCCATTTGGAACCCCTAAGTGAATTATGACAATGCCAGGATGAAGATTTACTTTTGAGAAAAACTATAAATTAAAGTACAATGCAGCTTCTAATGTATGTAAGAAACATAACGCAACAAATTGGCATGAAAAAGGAGTATGAGATTACAGCCTTTAATTTCACCCTTCTTCCTACTCCTTTTAAAATAAGCCAGAAGTCAGTTGTATTTTACTATGCTAGGGTCAATAAAACATGTACCGGTAATATACACAGGTTGATTCACTTGACTATAAAAATTAATCTTCATAAAAAGCACCATCCGTTCGTGGCCGTTGCCAGCCTCGCCTGGCCCCCGTGGCAATGGCACGTAAAAAGCACCATCCATTCGTGGCCGTTGCCAGCGCCGCCCCGACTGGCCTCCGTGCCGGTGGCACATAAAAGCACCATCCGTTCGTGGCCATTTGCCAGCCTCGCCTGGCCCCCGTGCTGGTGGCACGTAAAAAGCACCATCCGTTCGTGGCCGTTTGCCAGCTCCGTCTGGCACCTGTGCAGGTGGCACGTAAAAAGCACCCACTACACTCGCGGAGTGGTTGGCGTTAGGAAGGGCATCCAGCCGTAGAAACATTGCCAGATCAGACTGGGCCTGATGCAGCCTTCTGGCTTCACAGACCCTAGTTGAACCGTCCAACCCATGCTAGCATGGAAAACGGACGCTAAACAATGATGATGATATCTTGCAAGAAGAAACCAATGTTCAACCATTTACTGGTTTAGTAAATGTTGATTTTATTTTGCTAGCAGAGAAATGCTGTTGAGAATGTTAGGAGAAATTATATCTGTTTTGAGTAAACAGTTACTTGGTTTCACTCAAAGATTATTTATAGATATGATCTGTTTATGGGGATTTATAAGAAATCAATGTTATTAAAGTAGATCAAAATAAGAAGACTTTCTTCAGTTGAGTCAAGGAAGTAAGAAAATTTAAGTAGTCTCAATTGATTGGCGAAGTGCACATTTGTGCTGCAGCTGTTGTTGCTATTAACACAAGAAACACTATTGTATTTAAAATGTAGTTTGTAAACCAAACTAAAATAATCAACTTGCATTATACTGTGCTCGAATATAACCTATAACCAATTGATGGCAAAAGTATCTGTTAAGTTGATGGTTGTCAGTTCTTAAATATCTAAGAAGTCTATAAAATTCGCAGCAACCATTCTGCACTAGAAAATTCAAGATTTATGCCTGAATCTTCACTTGAAATACTGTTACATAGAACTATGTCTGAATATACATATGTGTATGTCATCATTTAACATTCGCCTTCCATGCTGGCATGGGTGGGACGGTTTAAGGCGGCGAGCTGGCAGAAACGTTAGCATGCCGGATGAAATGTGTAGCCATATTTCGTCTGCTGTTACGTTCTGAGTTCAAATTTCGCCGAGGTCAACTTTGCCTTTAATCCTTTTGGGGTCGATAAAATAAGTACCAGTTACGCACTGGGGTCGATGTAATCGACTTAATCCGTTTGTCTGTCCCCTCTGTGTTTAGCCCCTTGTGGGTAGTAAAGAAATAGGTTTAACAAGAGCCGACCAGGCAGAGGCCTGCACTAGACTTCTGTATCTGTTTTGGCATGATTTTTATAGCTGGATGCCCTTACTAACACCAACTACTCAGCAAAGTGAACTTAGTGCTTTTTATGTGGCACAAGCACATGTGAGATCAGTTTTGGCAAGTATTTTACAGCTGGATGCCCTTCCAAACACCAACAACTTTACAGTGTAGACTGGGTGCTTTTAAGTGGCACTTGCACTCACAGGGTCACCAAGTAACTTGCAAGACAAAAAACAAACTCTTTTGAGAGGGGTGGGGGCATTGGAGAAGGTGCTCTTGTATTGGATGATGAAAAGTGATAGTGAAGCAGAGAAACAGAAAAAGGTGTCTGGCTGGAGAGGAGGTACTAGGTTACCTGGGCCAAGAGAGAGAGAGATCAGGAATGAAGACAGAAACAGGTGCACTGCTGCAAAGGAAATATGTGGTTACCCAACCTGATGGAGAGAGAGACAGAGTGGGAGGCAGCAGGATAGAGATGGTAGCAAAGTGCTGGGCATACCCACAAGGGACGGGGATCAGAATATAAATGGGATGGTGGAGTAAAGGAAGAGAGAGATATAGATGGTGGTAAGTGCCAGGGCATACCCTTGAGGTTCAAATGCCATAATATAAATGGCAGGATATTGCCAATGGCTATTCTGTGTGTTCATCTGATCCTGGAAGAAATTTTTCTCATCTGAGAAAACCTGAGTATATATAGAGTCGGGGTGGGGGCTACTGGATAGTAATGATACAGAGGAACAGGGCCATGAGGACAGGATTGGGGGTGAGAGTTAGGCATAGTGCATGAAGGAGGAAATTTAAGGAAGAGATTTGGTCATTCCAAGCATACAACCTTGTAAACAGTGTTGGTTGATTGAGGGGTTTTGTTGTGAATTAATATGTGTTGGTAGTGTCAATGGATAGATAGAGGGAGGAGAGATGTGTATGATTAGAAAGAAGACATAGGTCAAATCAAAAACAGGAAGAGAGAATGGGAGGAAAAGAGAAGAAGCAAAAGGGAGGGAGACAAAACAGAAATGAAGAGAGAAAGAATGAAATGAGAGAGGATGTGTTAGCTAGTGGCCAGAATAAAGTGATAGGAGCAAGGGAGAAGTTAGAGGGAGAGAGGGTAAGGAATAAAAGAGTGTGAAATATGTGAGTAGGGGTGATGTGATAGAGCTGTATTAAGAAATGGATCCAAAAAAGGTAGAGAGAAGGTAAGTGTGGAGTGACATGGGTATTGGTTTTGATAGTATTTGACATGAATAATAACTATTCTTCTATTTCTCCTAAACTTCTAAATCAAGCTCTTCCTCTAGCTAAGAACCTGACTAATCTAACCCCACTGGAAATTAACATAATCCTTAATGCCTGTAAAACACTTATTTCTTTGGGGACAAGCTCTGGTGCCGAGCCAATCACCACAACAATAAGCATAGCAACTTATTTGACATTACCATGGGATCATCTGATTCTGTCCAAGTCACTGACCTAGTTGGACTATATATACTCCACCAGCTCCAAATACATTTTCCTAGCATCAAGGGGGTTCTCTACAGAGATGGCGCCTTGCTAGTTACCAAAAGCATAAATAAACCCTCCTTGGAAAGAACTAGAAAGATTCTTCTCTAACTTAAACCTCTCTATCATGTTTGAAAACTCTCACAAAACTTCTAACATTTTAGATGTAACTCTAAACTTATCTACCTCCCAATACTCCCCTTACCACAAACCTAACCAATATCTTAAATACCTAAACATTCATTCCAATCACTACAAATCCACTTTTGCAAACATAATCAAGGATATCTTGATCCGTATATCTGACATCTCTTCCACTGAGGAAATTTACAATAACCACACACCTTATTACAATGAAGCACAAGCCACTAGTGGCTTCTCCCAACAAATAAAATACATCCAAAACACCAGGCTCAAACAATAAATATCACAAGTCACATCGCAAAGATACACCAACCAGCAGAATCACAACTGACCACACATAAACTTTGATAGAACCCCGGAAGATCTCACACCTAGACAACCTAGACCCTGCACGCATACATTTAACACTAGGTCAAAAACTAAAACAGCTAAAACAGCTAACAACAACAGGCTTTACTACCCACCTCCATTCTCCAAAAATGTGGATAACACTACAAGTGGTGGATGCTCCTTTCTGTGGTACACACCCTTCTTACTTAACGTTAAGAACTTAACTAAATCCTTCTTTAAAATACTGAACTCTAACTTCCCTCGTCAACATAAATATTATTCTATCTTTAATAGATCTACCCAGAAACTATCCTATTCTGCCCCACCCAACTTCCAATCTATCATAGCAGCTCGTAATAACCAAAAGCTTTCTCTCTACCACCAAAACTCACATAATTATAACTCTAGATACACAAACGCTCAACATGTACATAACTCCACCACAGAAACAATTACATTAGGCCTCAACCACAATCCAACCCATCCTGCTACAACCCCTACCACTCTTACAAATAGTACAATTAACAACAACTATAATAACAATAACAATAATAGTAATAATTACATTAATAATACTAATAGTTTGGACCTTTCTACCCTCTTCTCTAACCTCTTCTCTGATAATATTACCTCCATCGAGGCATGATGGAAAATTATCAGTTTATGCTATAGAAAATGTCCTAAGGAAAAAGCAGTGAATGTGTAGCACCCAAAAAATATTAGAATGTAATTGGCAAAAATGTTAATCAAACAGACTGAATTAAGGATTTTTAATTTTGGGTAAGAGTTTTGAAGTGGCTAGTTTAAGTTGGAATAATTATATGAAAAAGAAAGCTCATGTGAAAGCAGAGGCAAATTGTAACTCGTAAATGAATACTGTTGGCAGTACTGTGCAAGCAGTTGAGAAGAGCTCGCCACAGCTGACAAAGTAAAGTATTGATTTTTTCCAGCTGGGTGTGTGTCATGTTTTTTCGTTGGCTCAAGCCAAATCCTAGGCGAATTGAGAGTAGTCTATTTATGTTGGGGGTGTGGAATTTCGAGGAAGAAATTATAAGAAAATGTGTCCTAAGTCAAAGACAGCACACATGTCAAATTTGGTGAAATTTTGTTGAAAATTGTAGGAGTAGAAGTGGTTCACACAACACACACACACAGACAGACAACTTGTCTTTTAATAAGATAGATATATACTCAGTCTGCTGTGATGATTCTAAAATACATTTAAAAAACCTAATGGCATATCTTTTCTCTATGCCTCGGAAGAGATTTTGCCTAATATAATGATTTAAACTTGTCAACATCGAAATTTCTGAACATGTTTTTCTAATTCATAATTCTAAATTTGTCTGTTATGAACATTTTAATTTGTCAACATTGAAACTTTTAAAGATGTTTTTCTAATTCATAATTCTAAATTTTTACCAATGATAAACAAAAAATATTGTTGAAACTAGTTTGGTATATATGTAAATGAATCTAATATAAAAAGCAATATTTTCTATTTTTTATGACCAATGGCTGTAAGGAAGACGATCAATTTCTGAAAGTTGCTTCGCAAAGAGTTACCTCCCTTCTTTATATAACCCAGGAACATAAATTATGTGGAAAATTTTAAGAATCTAAAACCATCTCTGGAACATAAGTAATGTATGTTCCCAGTTTGGAGAAAATCAGTTGAAAAATACGACCATCACAATTTTTTACACACACAGAATGGGATTTATATATACATATATATATATATATATCATAATTCATAATCATTCAAAAGAAAGTTAGAAAATGGAATATATATATTCCTGGTTTCAGTTAATGGTTTGACAACATCTTCAAAGGTTTTAGTTAATTAAATCAATCTCAATGCTTTATCAGTCTGTTATTTGATTGATCTCTATTTTCTCAACTACAAAGTTATGGGACATACATTTATCAACTACTGACTAATTTAGCTATTGTCTTGTCTAACTGCGTAAATCACATAATATTGCTTGCTCCAGTTTGCCTGATTTTAAAAAAATGTTCTTTTCTAACTTAATATTTGAGAAATTTACAGTTGTAAAGGTATTTCATTCTAAAAATGATTGCATAAAAAATGCATCCCAGTCTAGCATCCTCGAGGGAAAGCATGACTAACTGTCTAGTATCTTCTTTCATGTGGAGCTGGGAGACTTATTTAGTAATAAAAGATTTATCTATTTTTAGAGTCTATAATGTAATAATAATTACTACTAAAGCTTCATATGAACTACTAATTAAATAACTAATTAAAATTAAATGCTAGACTTAATCCATGAGCTATAGTTTAACGCTACCACCTGGCCCTTGAGAGACTTTAATGGAATTCATTATGTTGCAAATATTTAGGTCAGTTTCTAGTCTAAAGTTAAACTTCTCTCCTTCTCTCATTAGTTCTGGCAGCCCTGAAATGATTCATGGGTACCGTTTTTCCTCCAATGAATAAGACAGTGAAAAAGAAGAAAAATATTTATCTACTTTATAATGGTGTTGATATTTCATGGTATAGTAAAAATAATTGGAAGGAGAATTTTTTTTCTTTTCATATTAAATTTTGCTTTTATCCAGCTTTCATGAGGTTCATTTTTCATAGATGCCATCACTCTTGCTGATTATCACTAAATTTTTATCAGAAATACTCTATCTGAAGCCAAAATTCGTTTTACACATGTTCCAGGCAAGTGTTAGTTATTTCATAAGAGAAAACTTGTTCACAAACCATAGGTATCAGCAAATAGATACCCTGGTGTGATGTTTCAATCATTATTTTACTTTTAAATACATTCTGTTTTTAATTTGTAACTTATTTCACTTAGAAGATTATGGAGTTTCAGTAGATACAGCAATATGAGAGGAAGATGTGTAATAATGCGGGAGACAGCTGAACACATGAGAGATATTCTCTGTAGCATTATATGGATTTCTTGCTCAAAAATAAAACTTTGATCCTATTTTCCTTTGAGGAATTAAATATGAAAGTGAGCTAACATAGTGCTAATTGGGAACACCCATCTGACACAATTTGGTTAGCAAGAACACATCTCTATTTAACAGCACTTGTTACTAATATGTTTTTAAGACAATAGTGTAAGAGATAGTCTAGATCAGGGCTGACCAACCTGAGGCCCATGGGCCACATGCAGACTTTTATCTTGTGGCCCGCTTAATACTTTCTTGAGTATTAATTTATTGAGTATTTAATTTCAAGATAAAATTGTTTGTGTAAAACATTTGTTTCAAAATAAAATTAAAATTTATAAGTGGCAATAAAGCAATAGCCTACAGTTTTATAATTTTAAACAAACGAGAAGTATGAAAATTTCTTGATTCTGTAATTTGATTATCTGGCTATAAGTGCATAAAGTATACAAATGGCCCTCAAAAAACTTTCTGTGATTAAAGTGGCCTGCAATGTAATTCGAGTTGGCCAGGCCTGGTCTTGATAGGATACAACAAAGATTATGACCTTGACCAATTTCTGAAGACATGAGTTTAATGTGTTGTTTGATTTATGTCCACTTTCCGTGCTAGCCTAAGTTGAAGGAAAATGTTATATGAGGCATAGTTTTACAGCTGGATACCCTTTCTTATGCTAACCCTTACTTGTCTTCAAGGAAGATATCACTTACCTCTACATGACTTTGAAGGTATGAAGTGCTTGAATGATTTAACCACCAATCTGCTTACTAAAAGAGTTAGCTTTGCAAACACTAAACCACTATTTAGGTAAAAAAAAATTAGCAGAATCTAATGTTAAACGATAAGTGCTAACTTCTATCATATGAATTTAGATTTGGTTTGGTTTATTTTGGCTCTAAAAACCCTAAAAACAGACCTAGAGAGATGAAAATTTCATGTTGTAGCTTAAAAATAGAGCTTTTCGAAAAAGGTATAGCATATCAAAATCAGATGATAATCAAGGTGTATGCATATAATTAAATGAACAAATGAAATTAAGCATTTGTATTTCGGTTAAAATATACTTTATTTACCGTACAAAAAGATATAGTATATCATAGGTGTCATGGCAAGATCAGATAATGATCAAAGTGTACTATTCTGGTTGGTCCTTCTCCATCACCTCAACATGATGCTGGTTGCTCTTCATAAAAATCAGCCCCTCAAAGTTACCATTTGACAGGATGGCTCTCTTGGCCCTCAAAATATATTTGTCTTTTTATAAAAAATATTAAAAAATATAAAAAACTAAAACACTAAAAGTAAAAATTATATATATACACACACATATGATTTTTTTCCCTTTGTCTTCCCTTCTCTGGATCTTTCCTTCTATGTTTCCAACGAAGAGCTCCGCTCGAAACGTTAAACCCTCCTTCTTTCCTGAGTGTCCAATAATACTATATTTGTTCCAAGTTGTGTTTTATTGTGCTTTCATGTTTGGATTAACTTTTTCTCTCCTTCCCCTTCTTTCAGTTGTTGTGGTTCTTCTTCTTCTTCTTCTTCTTCTTCTTCTTCTTCTTCTTCTTCTTCTTCTTCTTCTTCTTCTTCTTCTTCTTCTTCTTCTTCTTCTTCTTCTTCTTCTTCTTCTTCTTCTTCTTCTTCTTCTTCTTCTTCTTCTTCTTCTTCTTCTTCTTCTTCTCTTCTTCTTCTTCTTCTTCTTCTTCTCTTCTTCTTCTCTCTTCTTCTTCTCTTCACACATGCTTTTGTATTCTTTATATATATATATAATATATATAATATATAATATATATAATATATATGTATATATATATATATAATATAATATATATAATATATATAATATATATATATAATATATATATATATTATATATATATATATTATATATATAAAGAATACAAAAGCATGTGTGAAGAAGAAGAAGAAGAAGAACCACAACAACAAAAAGAAGGATGAAAGAAGGGGAAGGAGAGAAAAAGTAAATGAAATAATTAAAATTAAGATTAATAGTAATTGAGAAAAGTAGGGAGAAGTGATATGTGTCTGTGTGTGTGTGTGTATATATACACCATCACACTTGTGAGGACTGAATAGTTGACCTCACCACACAGGTCAACTTTTGACAAGAACTGACCACTCCTAAATTTTCCATTTGGTTATTCATGATAGACTTAAACCTTTCCTCCACTGTTCTCAATTACTATTAATCTGATTTTTTAAAAATCTTATTTTTATTTATATATTTATTTTTTCTTGATTTCATTTACTTTTTTCTTTCCTTCTTCTGCCCCTTCTTTCTTCCTTCCTTTTGTCTTTGTTGTTGTTGTTCTTCTTCTTACATGGTTTTGTATTCTTCATATATATATATATATATAAAATTGTATATATATATATAAAATTGTTATTATATGGTTTCTTTCCTCCAAGTAAGTTTATATATATATATATATTAAAAGAAATAAGGTACTCAGAAATCTGGATGGCTTTATATTTACAGATATTAATAAATATGTTACATTTTTATAAATCATATATTAGCACTTGCGTCCACTCTAGTGGAGTCTTCAGATTCTGAAGATTCCACTAGAGTGGATGCAAGCGTTAAAATATGATTTATAAAAACATGTGACATATTAATAAATATCTAAATATAAAACCATCCAGATTTCTGAGTACCTTATTTCTTCTAATATATAATACCTATACAAAGCACTACAATTCTAAGAGGAAGTGTGCCACCTTCAAACTATGTGTCTTTCCTCACTGACACTAACTCCATGCATCCTTGGGGTATGCATCACCAATACATATTCCAACCATATTTTCTTGTACTCATAAACTGCTTCTTCGTCTTGCATCATTTTCTTTTGGACATAACACTCTTTTCTTGCAAGTATGAAACTGCATCTTCCTCTGGCACATGATTTAAGGCCTATTTGGTTGCTATTTTTGCCACATATGACAGCTATCTCAATGACTGGAACATATTAGTCAAAAGAGTTCTCATGTTTGGCTTGTTAGTTTGGGAACAGGCATGAATGTGTCAGTGGCTTAAGATTGGCTAAAATTACTCAAAATTTAATAACTAAGAACTTTAATAACTAAGAACTCTTCAATCTTTTACTCTTTTGTTTCAGTCATTTGACTGTGGCCATGCTGGAGCACCACCTTTTTTAGTCGAGCAAATCGACCCCAGGACTTATTCTTTGTAAGCCTAGTACTTATTCTATCGGTCTCTTTTGCCGAACCGCTAAGTTACGGGGACGTTAACACACCAGCATCAGTTGTCAAGCGATATTGGGGGGACAAACACAGACACACAAACACATACACACACATACATATATATATATACATATATACGACAGGCTTCTTTCAGTTTCCGTCTACCAAATCCACTCACAAGGCTTTGGTCGGCCCGAGGCTATAGTAGAAGACACTTGCCCAGGGTGCCACGCAGAAGGACTGACCCCGGAACCATGTGGTTGGTAAGCAAGCTACTTACCACACAGCCACTCCTACGCCTTCGTTTATTGGTTTATGGCGAAAATGATTTTCATGGCATTGATTAGCCTGTAAAAATGTTTCAATACACTGAATATGAAATCAGTTTAAACAGAAATTGAACTTGGCAGCCAAACGGAAAAGGTCCAATCTTTCTTGCTGTCAACAACATTGGACTAAAGGTACTTGATACTTGAAATAACTGATTTGTTAGTGTTTTGTGCCATAGTTGGAGCAAGTTGGCAAGTGGCATTCATCTTCATTCTTGGTTATGTAACATTTATTTAGTTGTATTTGCATTGAGGGACAGACTGGCCTTGGCTAGAGCTTTCTCAAGTGATACAAAAAAGTCTTGTGTATGAACAGTTGATATATGTGTGTATATGTATGTATACACACATGTATAAATATATATGCATACATACATATATACTCATAACTACATATGTATGTATGTATGTATGTATGTGTGTGTGTGCTTGTATATGGCATTTGTTTCACATTGCGTAATAAATTAAGGATAGAAACATTTGTTCTGAATTTCAATAGTTTCTGAGATACCAGAGAGAGAGAGAGAGAGAGAGAGGGAGGGAGAGAGGAGGAGAGAGAGAGAGAGAAAGAGAGAGAGAGAGAGAGAGAGGGAGGGAGGGAGAGAGAGAGAAAGAGAGAGAGAGCGAGCACAAGGTAAGCAATCTATCAAACAAAACAAACTGAATGAAAACTGTGACAGCCAGTCTTGTGGTGGTCAGCTGTGTTGATGAGAAGAATGAACCTAACTGTACTGCTCTTTTTGGTATCTCAGAAACTATTTATATCAAAAGAACCAAACATTATGAGCAATGATTTATTATGCAAAATATATATATATAGAAAAAGCTTTTTTTTTAATATTTTTCGTTTTTAGTTTTCAATTATATTATGGTATGAAGGAGGGGAAGAGCATGTGTCTAATGTATTTTTCATTATAGGGAAATACTCTGTGAAGCATGTAGAACCGTTTCCTGGTGTTAGATTTCTACTTCTCATATTTTATCTCTCAGAATCCTATTTTGCACATGGTCATTTCAATAGCATCCATTCTGTTTGTTATATAAATCAAAAATTATATCGACATCACCGTCCACCATTCCAAAAGCACTCCTTTATAACATGTGCGCGTGCAATAAGTGAAGTATGGAATTTATGGCATTACATTTATTCCATGGATTTACTCTTTTACTTGTTTCAGTCATTTGACTGCGGCCATGCTGGAGCACCGCCTTTAGTCGAGCAAATCGAACCCGGGACTTATTCTTTGTAAGCCCAGTACTTATTCTATCGGTCTCTTTTACCGAACTGCTAAGTGACGGGGGACGTAAACACACCAGCATCGGCTGTCATGCAATGCTATGGGGACAAACATAGACACACAAACACACACACATACATATATATATATACGACAGGCTTCTTTCAGTTTCCGTCTACCAAATCCACTCACAAGGCATTGGTCAGCCCGGGGATATAGCAGAAGACACTTGCCCAAGATGTCACGCAGTGGGACTGAACCCGGAACCATGTGGCTGGTTAGCAAGCTACTTACCACACAGCCATTCCTGCGCCTATTACAATTGTTTCAAAAACTTGCAGGTGACCAGTCACATATCATGTCTATAGATGAGTAGGTTGTGGAACCATCTAATGTGACTTTACTCAGAAGGCTGTAATCTCATTTGACAGGAAACCCAGTAAAGAATAAATAAAAAAAGGCTGTGAATTTAAATGAAAATGGTCTGGTGCAGGGAAGCCATGGTCATCTCCTGTGCGTTACCTCCTATCTGCTAGCTGGCGTGTCGTGTGAGAGAGAGACTAGATCACATCTTTACTGTCTGACGTCCTGGCGAGACAAGAGGAAGATATGAGTCTCTGAACCTTAATGTTGCGTAATACCCTCTATTGTCCAACTAATTAGGCAGCCGCCGTCAGGGGAGGTAACTGCGGCTACAGAGGCACCCCCCCCCCTTAGACTGGAAGTGGTCGATTAAAAGTAGTATAGGCGAAGTGTGTACTAAGAGGGCACAGAAGAATGAGCCATGGCAAAACAGTTGTATGAACAATTGAAATTGAAAAAAAAGAAATATAATGCAAGTATGTACAAGGAAACGTTCAGCAAAGAAAGGGGTCCAATCAAATAGAACAAAGCATATATCTACAATGCTACAGAAAGAGAGAAAATGTGAATGCGGTGTCTATAACAACATGAGTCTATTTTCCGGAACAGCTACTGGTGAGGCAAAGTTATGAAATGTAAATAATCTGAGATAATTTCTTCAGCCAATGAAACAATCTGCCAGAACGTGTCCTGTAAAGTGAAGAATGCGTTTGTGTAGTTGGTATTTTGGTGGGTGGAGGTGGTGCTTGTGGGAGTGGGGGGTGGCAGTGTTTGTGGCAAGATGGGTGCGTCAGCAAGTAGCCTAAATGTTTCGGAAAAGGCTTTTTTTTTTTACTCTGTCGATAGAGACAGTCTCTTTTTTTCCATGAATGTCCATAGCGAACAATTTCGGTGTGCTTCTAAGAATGCCTCGGAAATTTCGGACTTGCATTCGTTGATGATGCAACAGGCATCACAAATACAGCCCCTGACAGCGCAAATACAGGCCCTATCGTTTGGTATCCCCCGTCAAAGTAGTAGCTGGCCACATCAATTTGGTAGACAATCACGAAGCTCAAGTGCGTCCTGTTATTCACGAGAAACATGTTGGTACCACCGTGCGTGTGGAACACAGGCGACATCCTGTTTGGGAAACGAAAGGACCAGGGATTGAACGTGACGGAAGTTCCTCGCTCTCACCCACAAAGTCGCCTGTTTTTCATCTGTGATCGTGTAGCAGGCACGTGTTTCCTTATTGACACCGCCCCGAAAGGCAGCACAATCCCTGTTTCCTGCACTCCAGGCAACAAAAAAGAAACACCAGTCTGTCTTCAGGCAGTCAATCACTCACAGATTCCTTCTTATAGTGAACAGTCCCTAACAGTGGACTCAGGGCTACGCTTCACCTTCTAGTGGGTATTCGTCATAGCTAAGCTGCCGACCCCTATTTTAGGAGCCGATTTTCTACATCATTTCGGTCTCCTAGTGCAGTGGTTTTCAACCAGGGTTCCGCCAGTACAGTCCAGGGGTTCCGCAAGAAGTTACAAAACTGCTAAAGTCGGCAGTAAATTTTAAGTCTCCTGTGCAGATATGTGTGCATAAGACTATTAAATTATTGCACAGGGGTTCCTCGAGCCAGTGGAATGTTTCCTTGGGGCTCTGCTCCAGCAAGAAGTTTGAAAAGCACTGTCCTAGTGGATATCAAGCATGGATGACTTGTTGACAACACCACACAGTTCACTGTGCGCGGTATAGCCATTCGGATGGCCGTAGTCAGCCCAATCATTTTACAGTCAACGGAAGTTAATTAGTCCGATAATGATTTCCAAAGTTAACTTAAAAGTTAAATCGTTAATGAAAATATCAACTTCGTTAATTAACGATTAACGGTTTGGTTAACAACACACATATTTAATATTCATACGTATATAATTTTGGATGGCCGTTGACTCTTCTTGAGTTCATCTGCTTTTTGACTGGTTTTGTTTTTCATTCTGCAAAGGTGTTCAAAACCACTTACACAATGCAAGCTTGGTGCAATTGCCCATTAAATCGCGGATGACCCGACCATGCAACTAGCTTACATGTTAGGAGTAGTGCTCCCAAACAACCAGGCGTAATACGCATGCATTTACACATTCTGCTCTAATGGATAAATCCGACCACCAAAAGGCTCAGTGTAACAATTCGTTCAGTTTGCTTGAAAGTTCACTTGCTTTATATTCTCTTTGGTATCTCAGAAACTTTTGGGATCTTTTCGGTTTGAACGGCAGTTTTTAAAAATAATTTCCACGTAACTAGACACTTTTAAACTTCGTATACTGGTAGAATGTGTTTATAAAACTTATTTTTCTCCTGGCTTTATTGAGAAAATTCTATAGCTTGTAAGATATTTGTTGTTTTTTTCTTCAATTTCTGCAATTTCAATCAATCATTGACGTCTATTGAGGTGAAAACATTCTATGCCGTATGAATATGTCCCTCGTTTAAGAAACAGATTGGGTTTATTTACATTTCTGAAGAAAAAAAGATACCCTAACCCTAGCCCTAAAACCGATTGAAATGCAATAGATCGATACTAGGGTTATAATTATGGGTGACAATTTCATATGACACCACTAGAAAAAACTGCCGTTCAAACCGAAAAGATCCAACTTTTGAAATTAAGAAGATCAAATGTTTTGATAAATGATCTACAATGCAAATTAAAAAAAAAAAGATTTTAGTCTCTGTTTTTAATCTTAACTCTCATCTATATTTAGATATGAAGAAGGGAAGGGGTGCACATCGAACGTGATTTAATAAATTTATTTTATTGTGATAATATTATTTTTGAATTTACTATTTTCCTTGGATCGGAAACTAACGGAAATGATTTTACTAAGAAAAATGAGTGTAGGAGAACCGACCATCACACACAGGACAGCTCTCCTTGACACGAATATCACATACACACATAAATAGGATATGGATTATTTCTATATACCAAGAAATTATCCATTGAACGTCATTCTAGCTTCCACCATCCTGTCTTTTTTCTGGTATTCAGTATTAGATTATTCTGGAGGAAGATTTGGCTGCACTTTCTTGCAGGAAAAGTGACTGTATTGAAGATTTTTCACTAATACACACACACACACCGCCTACCCAACAAAACTAAAATACCTTCTGGACGTGGGTGGGGCACAGCTCGTAGCTGTACCAAACTTCAACCCTGCGCAGTCCTTTTCACTGTATGAAAATCCATGAGCAAATAGCTAGACAAATATAAATGCCCTAGACACATATATATATATATTTCTTTACTACCCACAAGGGGCTAAACATAGAGGGAACAAACAAGGATAGACAAAGGTATTAAGTCGATTACATCGACCCCAGTGCGAAACTGGTACTTTATTTATCGACCCCGAAAGGATGAAAGGCAAAGTCGACCTCGGCGGAATTTGAACTCAGAACGTAACGACAGACGAAATACCTACGTCTTTATTACCCACAAGGGGCTAAACACAGAGGGGACAAACAAGGACAGACATAGGTATTAAGTCGATTACATCGACCCCCAGTGCGTAACTGGTACTTTATTTATCGACCCCGAAAGGATGAAAGGCAAAGTCGACCTCGGCGGAATTTGAACTCAGAACGTAACGACAGACGAAATACCGCTAAGCATTTCACCCGGCGTGCTAACGATACTGCCAGCTCGCCGCCTTCTAGACACATATATAACGCCCTACTATAACTTAGCCTACTCAAGCCAGCGAGCATAAGGAACACACATATGTAGAAATAATTGTAAACATCAATGGCCTTATTGATGGGATGCACACCGCAAACAGTAAATGCAGAGAAATAGTAAATTGTCACTCAATAATAGAGCCCACCTTGTCTTTCTTCGCTTTGACCACCACTAGAAGCTAAGGTACAGACCGGACCCTTATGGCAAAAAGGCCATGGGGCTAAATACTACGTTTAAAATGTAAAATAGCAGAAAACCTAACCACGAATAAAAATCAAAAATCAAATACATAATAAATCAAATTTTCGAAAAGAAAAATCATAAAAGTTTTAAATTTTTAATGATTCAATTTTAGTAGTTTAGCTGTAAGAACACTCATAAAATGAAGTCTATCAAATCTCTACCTAGGTAACGTAATCAGCTCTGAAATTGGGTGTTATATATAACTGTAAATGAAGACATTAATATTGTACTATAGCAATACATTAACGGTTGTATTAAATATTTATAACTCACTATTTTATTGGAGAATAAAATTATTTATAGTATCATAAAAAATAAGCGCAAAATTGTACATCATACTGTTTCTGCATATAAAAAAAATGAAAACTTCATTAAGTGTTATATTTAATTAAAATTTTATTCTACTTCTGCTTGATATTGTAGCAAGCCACTTCATTCAGAAGTTAATCTAGTCTTCCTTTTATTAATACACTCCTGATACACATTCTTGAAACTCTGCCGATGCTGCTTCGTTCTGCATGTTTGAAACATTTTCTTCGAGGCTCACCACCAGAATCCAGAATCAGAGCTGTAGATACAAGAGCCTGATCCTTTCTAATACTTTCAATGACCTTCCATGAGAGGACTCACAGGTCACAGATCTGTAGAAATAGCATTAATCATAGCACATTCAAAATCAATCACAACTGCGGTTGAGTCTGGATCGAATCCCCGATGATCATATTGATCTGAGAAAATTCCTTCTTAAATTAATTTGTGATTCAGCAGGCATTTTATACATATTACTAGCAATGCATCCCGGCGTTACCCGGGATTATTATGACCTACAGTTACAATGTCACAGACAACAACAGGCACTCTAAAACAGTGATTCCCAAAGTTGGCGGTATCCCCCCCATCCCGGGGGCGGTGGAATGTTCCAAGGGAGTGTTGAAGAAAAGTGGCGTGATAATGGGGTAGCGATTCATAACAAGATAATGGATTCATTTGGTTAAGTTTTATTTGTGAAATACAGTTGCTTTGAATTTGCTACAGAAAGAGGTCTATGTTTGTGATGGTTACTTGGGGTGGGGCGCTAGGAATGTGGCGCGGGTGTCAAGGGGACGGCAGCCCGAAAAGGTTTGGGAATCACTGCTCTAAAATATCAGGATTTATGACAATAAATCTGAGTCGACAAAGAGATTTATAGTGTCTGCAATCAAGCAGCCTTTACTTTCCCCATAATTTGCAGATGGGACTTGTGAAACAACTCCAAGACTGATCTGATTCCCCCTTGTGTTAGCTGTTATCTATCTATATATTAAAAAAAAATGTGTGTGTGTGTGCGTGCGTATGTTCCTTACGCATTCGAAAACTGAGTTGCCGATTTTGACGTAAGGGGTATCAAAAGATTCAGTAATCTTTCGGCTACCAAATAAACTTTACTTTTATTTACGTATTTTCTACGTTATCTCAACAACCAGCTATAGTCATTTGAAATATACTGCTCTATAATGACCAGGTTTCATTAGAAAATTACAATAGTTTTACACTTTCAATTTTAATCAAAATTACAAAGTGTTGCATTACGAGAGTGATGATGTATGAATAATGAAAGTAATGTTTCTCCGAGTTAGTTACTTCTGTACCGCCCACTTTGGGAACCACTGTTTTAGAGTGCCTGTTGTTATCTGTGACAGGTATGTTGGGTTCTTTTTTAATGCTCCTTTCTTTTGATATCAACCGTTATATTTCAAGTCAACTTTACCAATGACGCAAAGAATTACTAATATATAGTGTCTGCAACAAAATATGCCTGTCTGATCTTGTTGGTCAAAGCAGCTTTCTCTTTGGATTCTTTAATTTGGCTGCTTTAATATTGTTAGGATCTGGGTTATGGTTATAATTTAGTCACGAAAAGTAGTTTTGTAACAGGATCTGGAATCGGTATCACTGAAGGGGTGTCCGATCCGATCTCGTCACATTCAATTTAGTTAAATATAATAGACGAAGTCAGGTTATCTGGGAAAGACAGCAAATGTTGTTTATTACTCGTGATGGTGTACGTATTTCTGAGGGGAAACGACAGCCGAATCTTTGTACTGCTTCTTGTTGGTTGATTGAAGTGATTCGATGTGGTCCGTTGCTAAGCCGGTGTAGAGTTCTCAGAGACTACCAAATGCACGTCTGTTCACGAGGGCTGAAAAGGCCAGAGAGAGTGAGTGAGTGGTCTGTGTTCTAGGGGTCAGTTTCCCGCACATGCACAAGACTTCCGGTGGCCACCCGGAAGTAGTCCCATTCTGCGCATGCGCGCTGAACCTTACACAGTAGCATCACTACAGTTTCTTCCTCTCAAAATTTCTAAGAGTACAATTTTGCAAGAAAGTGCATTTCTTTGATGACATTTTCAACGTATTTGTGTATCTTAGTATATTCGGGGTGCGTTGCGAATACAAATTAGCGGGCTTTGAAATGGAAAACGACTTAACATAGTATTATGCAGAATGTCCTAAATTTTAACTTTATCATTTCTCTTTCCAACGTACCAATAGCATCAACATGGCAGATTCCAGTCTAACATAGAAAAATAAAAGACACACTATGCTCATGACTGTAGCCGCCAACAAGTGATTTGGAGATGTCCAGTTTCTAAAACGTGGATCTTTTCGGTTTGACCGGCAGTTTTTTAAAATAATTTCCACCTAACTAAACACTTTTAAACTTCGTATAATGGTAGAATGTGTTTATAAAACATCTTTTTCTCCTGGCTTTATTGAGAAAATTCTACAGTTTGTAAGATATTTGTTGTTTTTTTCTTCAATTTCTGCAATTTCAACCAATCAATGACGTCTATTGAGGTGAAAACATTCTGTGCCGTATGACTATGTCCCTCGTTTAAGAAACAGATTGGGTTTATTTACTTTCCTGAAGAAAAAAAGATACCCCCCCCCCCACTCCTAACCATAAAACAGATTGAAATGCAATAGATCGATACTAGGGTCATAATTATGGGTGACAATTTCATATGACACCGCTAGAAAAAAACTGCCGTTCAAACCAAAAAGATCCTAAAACGTAACTGGGTCCTTCGTGTTCAGAGTCAGAAAATATTTAAAGGCCTCTAGCAAAGATATATCGTTTGGAGCTAAAAGAATGGTCAGACATCGTTAGGACCGACCGAGTGCGTCCAGGGCATCTTCAGCATTAGAGGAACAACTGGGCCATCATAGCGACGGTATTCACTATTAAGGCGGCGAGCTGGCAGAAACGTTAGCACGCCGGGCGAAATGCTTAGCCGTATTTTGTCTGTCGTTACGTTGTGAGTTCAAATTCCGCCGAGGTCTACTTTGCCTTTCATCCTTTTGGGGTCGATAAATTAAGTACCAGTTACGCACTGGGGTCGATGTAATCGAATTAATCCGTTTGTCTGTCCTTGTTTGTCCTCTCTTTGTTTAGCCCCTTGTGGATAATAAAGAAATAGGTATTCACTATAAGAAATTTGATACACGAAGACATTGTGTCTTCAGTGCTGAAGTGAAATCAATTCAATGTATAGAATCCTGATTTGAAATGTCTGAACTGTCGCATGTAGGGCATCGTAGGGAGTGGGGAAGAGTGCCAGCAGCCCTCTGAAGAGAAAGCATCATTTCACACACAAGAAAAATTGAATAAAACATTGATGTTGCAAATAGCCGACCATCCAAAATGCAGAAAGGACACAGAAATGGAATATCATTCACAAATGTGCTGGATGCAGCACAAATATTGTTTGTAAGATATGTTCGAAATATAAATTTTGTACATGTGGGCGAAAAAAAAGACATTGTTTACCATATATCACTTTGAAGCTGGGTCAAAGAAATGTTGCGACGACAGATTGACATGAAATTACGTTTGCTTCGTACTGTGACAGATATTTGGTTAAGTAACAGTTACTGGATACACTAACAGGTACCATTTGTGAGCATAAAAATTTTAGGGAAGCTTCAATTTACGTGTACCTTTCGATATAATATTTTCATTACAATAAAACTGGAAGACAAAGAATTATGTGATAAGTATTGTAACAAGGAGTAGAGTTACCAATTTAGTATGTAGTTAAAGATACAACTGTTGTACACAAATGATTAACGTAATCCACAAATTTATTTAAGGAACGGATAACAGCTCTGAAACGAAACAAAGATTATTACAATTTCCACATTAGTGTGCGAATAGAGATGGTGGATCTTTGAAATTGTCACCCATAATTATGACCCTAGTATCGATCTATTGCATTTCAACCTGTTTTAGGGTTAGGGTTAGGGGTGGGGGGAAGGGTATCTTTTTCTCTTCAGAAATGTAAATAAACCCAACCTGTTTCTTAAACGAGGGACATATTCATACGGCACAGAATGTTTTCACCTCAATAGACGTCATTGATTGGTTAAAATTGCAGAAATTGAAAAAAACAACAAATATCTGACAAACTATAGAATTTTCACAATAAAGCCAAGAGAAAAAGATGTTTTATAAACACATTCTACCAGTATACGAAGTTTAAAAGTGTTTAGTTGCGTGGAAATTATTTTAAAAAACTGCCGGTCAAACCAAAAAGATCCGAGATGGTAATCTGATGGAATGAGGCTGGCAAAAAAGGGTTAACACACTAATAATCAGTAAAAATCCATGCTTTATGTAAATGGTGATTAGTGTGTGTGGCACGGCTAATAGCGAGAGATAAGGCAATGAATTGCTCTGTGTATACAAGAGAAATACCAGCATGTCGCAACACGTGACTAACGATCACCAGGGCGCCTTGATAAAAACATGTTATCTTGTCGGCGCCAAAGCAGCATCTAACTTCGCTCTCTTAAATTTCGCGTAAATCACGGCTGGGTGGAAGTTGCTATGTGTATCCCTCCGCCGCCAGTTCCGACTAGGAGGAGTAACGTGGCCCAGCGTGTTACTACGCTAGGACGAAATAGTTTGACTGCCATCCTACAGTATTATCCCCCACCCCCGGAACATACTTGTGTGTGCAAAGGAGGCAACGTATACAGTATAGTACTGAACGATATAAACATTTACAGTACTGGACGTGTAAATAATGTACTATGGTGTGAATATAAGTCAATGAATAAAGTCTAGGGATCTTTACCTTTTGACCTACAGATTTAAAAAATAATTTTTTGTAACTAAACACTTTCAAACTTCGGACACTGGTAGAATGTGTCATATAAAATATGTTTTACTCTTAGCATTTTTGAGAAAAACTTATATTTACGAAGTTATTTCACGTTAAAGTTCTCGTATTTCGGTAATTTCAATCAATCAATGACGTGTATTCAGCTGAATAAAATTACTGCTGTTGTTTGTCAACAAGAACTTCCGGCAGTGTATATTTCGTTTGTCACTGTTATTTATAACAACCCTAACCCTAAAACCTT
>NC_042998.1:187788272-187868272 GCF_006345805.1 Octopus sinensis
AAAAGCTGCTAGCGACATTTGTGCTGTGTATGGAGAGGGTGCCATGGCTGAAAGAACCGCTCGTGATTGGTATCCCAAGTTAAAAAATGGAAATTTTGACCTCAAAGACGCACTTAGTTTTGGCCGTCCAGTTGAGTTCGATGGAGAGCGATTAAACCAACTTTTGAACGAAAATTCTCGTCAAACGACAAGGGAATTAGCAGAGAAAATGGAATGTTTCCACACTTCTATAGAGAGGCATCTTCACTCGATGGGAAAGGTTCAAAAGTATGGAGAATGGGTTCCGCATGCTTTAAGTGACAACAACAAAAATCAACGAGCCACAACCTCCGCTGGTTTGCTTGCTCGTCACCGCTCAACTCATGGACACAAGCAACGATTTCTTTACCGAATCGTTACTGGCGACGGAAAATGGAGTTTCGTTCAGTATTGATGCAGAATTGAGAGCTTGGTTGGATCGATTTTTCGAGTCGAAATCGGATGATTTCTACCAACGAAGTACTGAAAACCTTGTTGAACTTTGGGAAGAATTTGTAAACAACAAGGGTGAATACATTATTGATTAATTAGCTATTTTTTTTATTAAACCTTTTAAAAAATTTAAATTCTAAAAGAACGGCAGGAACTTAGTTGTCAACCCAATATTTCTCTTTCCTCTCCCTTCTTTGCTCTAATTCCTTTTTCTCCCTCTTTCTTTTCTTTCTCTCTCTTCCTTTCTCTAATTCTTTTCCTCTCACTTTCGCCGTTCTCTGTCTGTCTCTTTCTCTCCCTTACTCTTCCTCCTTTGCTCTCTCGTTGTTTGCACGTGACCATCGGCCATCTTTCTTTTTCTAACTTGAATTTCTTTCTCTCTTTCTGCAGGGATCAGACGTATGTCTTTTGTCAAATCTTGTTCACCATCGTTCACCACCTCATCTCATTTAGGCTTAGCAGCCCTTCCTGTTTGTTTTCACTGTCCTGTTTTTGTTACCAACTTTGACCCTCCGCAAAATCCCAAATTTGATTTAATTTGCTTTACGGGAGCAACTGTTTTGTCGAAGGCATATCTTGTCGTGAATTGCTCGAAATGTGGAGTAGAAAAACAGCCGACAACTGATGAAGGGTCGTTCTTTATGTTGCTTGTCTTGTTTTCCATTTGTTTCTTTCGTTGTTTGCAAAAAAAGTTTGTAATCCATGTTTTTGTATTTCGTATTTCATGTTGTTTGCGTTCTGTGCTCATATATGCATATGTATATACATATATATATGTACATATATGTATGTATATATGCATATATATATATATATATATATCATTTATATTATTATATGATTGAATGCCACACGTCCATTTCCATGTAAGTTTTATCTAACTGTCTATCTATTTCTCTGTCTGTCTGTCTATCTGCCTGCCTGTCTGCCTGCTTGCCTCCCTGTCTGTTTACCTGCCTGCCTCCCTGTCTGTTTACCTGCCTGCCTGCCTATCTATCTATCTATCTATCTATCTATCTATCTATCTATCTATCTATCTATCTATCTATCTATCTATCTATCTATCTATCTATCTATACACATACAATGGGTTTCTTTCAGTCTCCATCAACCAAATCCACTCACAAGGTTTTGGTCGGCCCGAGGCTCTAGCAGTATACACTTGCCCAAGGTGCTACGCAATGGAACTAAACCCGGACCCATACACACACACACACACACATGACTTTTGCCTGTCAATAAAGGTTAAGATTATGCTTCGTATGTCAGCAGAGATTTAACTGTGTAAAATATAAAGGCTAACATGCAGTTTACGGTGGTAAAAAAGTGAAAGTAATTTGTCATAAGAAATTGCAATAGAAACCGAAAGTGACAACAGTCACATACCATTTCATGCAAAAAATGTATGTGATATAACCAATGTATAGAACGTTCATTCATTTAATATAACATCGAACCCGTATGTATATTGTATAGAAAATGAAAAGCAATCAAACAATCACACTTTTCAGTGGTGCTCGTTATTTTATTTTATTTTAAAAAAATTTTTATCTAGTTTCAGCTCACAAGCTGTGGTCATGCTGGGGCACTGCCATTTGGTGTTGCTACATGATTTTACTTCACAAATGCTTTTTAGCAACTGCCATTTGGTGAATGAGAGAGTTCGATGCAGCTGCCCTCATCTGCACCTCCTGCCGTGAAGTTGGTTCATCTGGGACACCTGACAGGAAGAGATCCAGTTTTATTTTAAAGACATCTGCATCCACCCCATGCAGGTCTCTTAGGTTCTTTGGGAGGATATTGAAGAGCTGTGGGCCTCGGAAGCCCAGGCTATCACAGTATCTCGTCCTACATCTTGATGGCAAATTTGGAGTCCTTGGCACTATGCAGTGGCACCCAGTTCTGGCATTTGTGTAACTCTCGATGCCAAAGTTTGGGACATGTCCTTCTAGGATCTTCCAGATGTATATTATGGCATATCTTTCTCGCCTATGCTCTAAGGAATAGAGTCTTAGTCTCTTGAGTCTTTCCCAGTAGCTTATATGCTGCATAGAGGCTATCTCCTTCGTGTAACTTCGTTGGATCACCTCAAGTTCTGTGATTAACTTGACACTGGATGGTGACCATAGCTGAGAGCAATAGTCAAAGTGGCTTAGGACAAGTGTCCTCCAGAGGACCATCATGGTTTCCTGCTAATAAATTCTACATTTGAACAGTTGCTAAATGATGATGATCTAATAAGTATATTACAGGAATACAAATAAGCCCCAATCCTTTTACTAGTACTTATCAGGGGGAAGGGTAAAGTTGACTATAAATACTGCAAGGCATTTTGTCTGATGTTCTAATGATTCTGCCAATCAACATTATTATGTTTTAGGTGATAGAATTCTCTTTTGATAGCCATAACCATCTCAGTCTATTTTCCCTTTCACTTACTGGGCATATGGGCTAAATTTGATGATTTTTTTTGTTTCTTTTTTCAGGAATAGCTTGATGTATTTGTGAATTTTCCCTTTGACTTACTGGGCATATGGGCTAAATTTGATGATTTTTTTTTTGTCTCTTTTTTCAGGAATAGCTTGATGTATTTGTGAATTTTCCCATTGACTTACTGGGCATATGGGCTAAATTTGATGATTTTTTTTGTCTCTTTTTTCAGGAATAGCTTGATGTATTTGTGAATTTTCCCTTTGACTTTATGGGCATATGGGCTAAATTTGATGATATTTTTGTCTCTTTTTCAGGAATAGCTTGATGTATTTGTGAACAGTCCATAGTGTTACAGAACACAATGATTAAGGCTGTATTTGAAGAAAAGTTAGCTGACATGGAGGACCGGAAGCCATCTGAATATTGGAAAAGAGTTATCATGGTGATTTATGTCAAGTACCAAAATGTCAACATCCTGATAGCTGCTAAATGCTCTGAAATCCCTGTAAATGGACAGATGTAATGGAGACTACAAAGATGTGAAATGGACAGCTGCAATAGAGGCTACAAAGCTGTGGCCAGCTGGAAGGGATATGGCAAGCATTCTGACTGTGTCTGCATTCTGGGATTCATCCAACAACTGATGGATATGGCCTTAGGCTCAAATGTGAAGATGATGCTGGGGGCTGTTGTCTATTCCTGGCTGGAGAGGGTTGCTGCTGGAAGGCATCTCATCTCTTGTGAAAGGTAGGAGAGTCCAGTTTGCTGGACATTTTTGTAGAGCTGAAAACGAGACAATTTTTACTCTTCTCCTCTGGAAGCCATCTGCTTGTGATACCAGAGGGCACAGACTCTCCTACTCTGATGTAATCTCCAGGGATACAGCCATCCAGCGACAGGACCTCCGTAATGCTATGATGGACCGTGAAGTCTGGCGTAGCATGGTAAATTCCATTGTCTCGATGAGGATGATGATGATGCTGGAAGGCCATGTGTGGCAGCAGGATTCAGCTCCTTGCCTTATTTCCGGAAAGATTGAGAATCAGTTTTTGGAGAATTTCTATGGCTTCACCAGTCCCAATTCCCAATTTCTGGCCTCCTAATTCCCCTGATTGTAATCCCATGGATTCCTATGTGTGTCATGCAGTTGAGACAGACACCAACTGCTCAGCCTGCAGCACCAAGGCTGAGCTGGTGGCCAAGACCATGGAAGTGTTTGAAGGTCTTCTCAGATACACAGTAAGGAATGTATGCATCAGGTTCTGGAGCTGTCTTGAAGCTGTGCTGGAAGCTGAGGGTGACTACTTTGAGTAAACTATTATCTCCCAGCCATAATCTTGTTGATATTTTCTGATTTTTCAAAATACCCTTATTTTTGGATGGGTTATTGTGTTTTGCAGCATGGAAGGTGTTTGTAAGCCATTTAAGAAACACACAAAAGCCGTTCAATTCACTTCAACATTTAAGTTTAATTTGTCAAAATATTTTTGTCGCTAAAATCCGCGACCTGTTCACTGACAAAAATCCGTGCTGCATATTGTGTTTTCTTATCCTTTTATGTAAACTGTAGAATTTAGCCTCAACACTCTGTATTTCTATTTTTCTTTCTTTTTTTTTCAAAATTTTTATTTCTACTTTGCATTAGTCTGAAAGCTTTTGTTTTATTTACTTAATTGTTATCTTCCAATCTAGTCCTACTGAAGGACTTATATTTTAGGTTACTGTTTGCAACAACCTAGTTTCTAACTTTAACAGTTATTTTTCACTGTCTGTATATGTTTATTACAAGGTGAGGCAGGAAAAAAAGGAAAAATAAACGTTTTAACACAAAATAAATGCATAAAAACAATAACAAATTATATACTATTATTTGTGTTGACATCTCTATCTTAGGAATTAGGAGTGACTGATGATAGGAAATGTGTTTCTGGTGTGTCAGTATTAGATATGGTATAGTTATTATGCACTTAATTCCTATTTAAATCATTATATTTATTGTGCTGGAACACATTATTATTTATTTATTTCAATACAAACTTGGTTTTTATTCTGAAGCTTCCACTTCACTCTTTAGATGAAATGATAAATTGAATGTTAGTAGGATTTTAATCCTGAATGTTTGTCTTGCCTTTGGCCCTCAACTCATGGAGTTTTAGAGGCACAGTTGTAATATATGGCATATACTGGTCATTTGAACTTGGCAGAGCCCAACTCCTTCCAGAGCTGACCACTGTCAATATCACCACCACCACCACCACCACCACCACCACCACCACCACCACCACCACCACCACCACCACCACCATCATCATCATCATCATCATCATCATCATCGTTTAACGTCCGCTTTCCATGCTAGCATGGGTTGGACGATTTTGACTGAGGGCTGGCGAGCCAGATGGCTGCACCAGGCTTCAATCGTGATCTGGCAGAGTTTCTACAGCTGGATGCCCTTCCTAATGCCAACCACTCTGAGAGTGAAGTGGGTGCTTTTTACATGCCACCGGCACAGGGGCCAGTCAGGCGGTACTGGCAATGACCTTGCTTGAATCTTTTTACACGTGCCACCGGCACAGGTGCCAGTGAAGCGATGTTGGTAACGATCATGCTCGAATGGTGCTCTTCTAATGAAAAAAGCAAAAGAAGAATCAACTGCAGTCCTGGACTTGGGTTATATTAATTGCCCCAAACAGGGGGAAATGCAAAATTAACCTGGGCAAGATTTAAAGTCAGAGATATAGAGACACCTTACTACTAATCCATTATTTCAACTCAGTATAATGCATTGGGATGGTTTTAAGGTTTTATAGAGAGCCTTATATAAAGGAATCTTTGAGGTCTGTTATTTAATTACTAAGACAACATTTATTTTAAATACCCAACATTAATGATAGATCATATCAAACTTCATCTTTGAGCTAGATTTTGTCTCATAACAATTCTATCTTTGTTTCAAGTATTGTCCTTCATATCATAGTCATGATGATGAATAGTAGTAGTAGTAGTAGTAGTAGTAGTAGCAGCAGCAGTAGCAGCAGTAAAAGTGGTAGTGGTGGTGGTGATGGCCGTGGTTTTAATATTACCCTATTGGTAAAACCATGATGTCATTAGATAAAATGTTTTTCTTTATAACAGCTCTTCCAAGTTAATTACAGTTATTACACCTGTAAGCTGTACTCTTTAACCTTCTGGAAGACGGTGAGCTACTTCCTCGAATTTCTCTTATGGTTTCAGGTTCTGGTTTAAATTTTACCACATATTTACAAAAGAATTAATGTTTGTTTTCTTTTTTAGACAGTTATTCTGGTTAAATTCCTCACTGAGGAATTTGTTTAAATTACAAATATGTTATAGAAATGGTGCTTTATAAACTTTAAAAAATTACTTTTTCCAGATCAGATAAATATTCAGTGCATGTGAGGAGGACTAGCTAACCTTCCATAAATATTAAGGATTCTGTGCTTTATGAAATCAAAAGCCCAACCGATTTAAACTAAGTCTAAAATATGGTAGGTAGTGACTTGGCTGACTCACTGGATAGAATGCTTTGCAGTATTTGTTCTAACTCTCCATACCCTAGGTCCAAATTCCACTGAGGTCAGCTTTGCCTTTTACCTCTGAGGGTTAATGAAAAAATATCAATCCAGCATGGTGGCTTGGATGAACTTTAAGAAATGCATGGACCAGTTACCTTGCAATATTTGTTCTGGTTCTATGCTTTGTGTGTTCAAATCCTGCCTTGGTCTACTTGGTTCACAAATTTAATGGTCCTTGGTTTTACATCCCACCTGGCACTTTGGTTACCTTTAACAAGCATATGGGTTAGATCCAATGTTTGAAGAGACCTTCTTTCCTCCCACCAGTCTTAAAGGCTCTGTAAAAGATCCTGGGCACTGCCTTTCTTCCTGACTAAATCATGTATGGACAATGGATGTTAAATGATGATGATGTTATATTTGGGGATGGTCATATTTTTGCCAATTAAACATATGCACTATATACTTGGTATTCAATTCAGCTTTATTATTATTATTATTATTATTGTCATTTACTTTTAATCTGCATGTTTGATGCAATCACTTGCCGGGGCACACCCAGTGCCCTAGGGCAAGTGAAGGTTAAGAGTTGTTGAAATATAGCTGAAAGCTTGGGGAGGGAAAGTAGAGAAATATCTCCATGTAATACAACACAAACATTTACATTGATAGGGTTTTTCTAAGGATGTGGGTAGTACTTGTTAGCACAATCTTTTGGATTTCCTTGAGACATGGTTCTCCAGGGATATTGTCTAGGTGTTTCTGACATCCCTTTTTTATCATACCTAGGGCACCTACAATAACAGGAACAGTTTTTGTTTTAAGATTCCACATCTTTTGCATTTCGATTTCCAGGTCCTTGTATTTACTAAGTTTGTCGAATTCCTTTACAGATATATTGTTATCAGTGGGGACGCTTACCTCTATTAGTCTGCAGGTATTATCTTCCCTGTCTTTAACAATTATGTCTGGTCGATTAGCCTTGATTGTTCTGTCAGTGTTGACTGGAAAATCCCAGAGGATGGTGACATTTTTACCTTCAACAACTGCCTGAGGATGATGTTCATACCAGTTAGAAGGAGTGCCGAATTTTGTAGTGTTTACATTTCTTCCAACATATATACTGTCATACTCTATCATGGCGATTTTTGTATTTGTTTGGTGTCAGCACAGGACATCTGGAAGGACATTATTATTATTATTATTATTATTATTATTATTATTATTATTATTATTATTATTATTATTATTATTATTATTATTATTATTATTATGATTATTATTATATTATTATTATTATTATTATTATATTATTATTATTATTATTATTATTTTCTTCATGTAAACCCTTGTGGTTAATAAAGAAATTATTATTATTATTATTATTATTATTATTATTATATTATTATTATTATTATTATTATTATTATTATTTCAGTGTCCTTTTGAAGGCGGTGAGGTGGCAGAATTGTTAGCATGCTGGGCAAAATGCTTAAGCAGTATTTTTCCTGTCATTACGTTCTGAGTTCAAATGCTGCCAGGGTCGACTTTGCCTTTCATCCTTTCGGGGTCAATAAATTAAGTACCAGTGAAACACTGGGGTCGATGTAATCGATTGGTCCCCTCTCCCATAATGTCAGGCCTTGTGCCTATAGTAGAAAAGATTATTTTAGTGTCCTTTGCTCTTTTGTCACACATCCTGTGACCTCTTCAGTGACTCTCTATCCCATGTGTCTTTTCTTATTCGATTTAGTCCATACAGACACTATAGATTAAACAGAACAAGAGGAAACACATTCCTAAATATAACAAAATCAGTTTCAACACGGTTTCACATCAGGAATTTTGCAAAACAAATACATAAATACATAATGCAAAATAAATACATAATGATATATGTATATAGATATCATCATCATCATCATGATTATTGTCATCATTTTAATAACAACTTTTCCATATTTGGACATAGTTTATTGAGGCAGATTGTCTACAACCACAAACCCTTCTTGTCACCAACACCCATCTTATTTCCAGGTAAAGTAATACTTTCTCAGAACCAGACATGTATGTGCAGAATGTTGGAAATGAATGACAACATTACTCGCATAGCAGCGACACTCGTTTGCAAATATCCTGTTTTGTCAAGACAAGGAGCAAGAACATACACACACGATACATACGTGTATGTGTGTGTATGTGTGTATATGTGTGTATATATGTGTGTGTATGTGTGTGTGATTGTGTGTGTGTGTGTGTATGTGTGTGTGTATGTGTGTGTGTATATGTGTGTATGTGTTTGTATGTGTGTGTGTATGTGTGTGTGTGTGAGTGTGTGTGTGTATGTGTGTGTGTGATTGTGTGTGTGTATGTGTGTGTGTGCATGTGTGTGTGTGTATGTGTGTGTGTGTGTGTGTGTGTGTGTGTACATATGTAACAGACTTCTTTCAGTTTCCTTCTAACAAGTTCATCCACAAGGCTTTGACTGGCCTGGGTCTATAGTAGAAGAAATGTGTCCAAAATGTCTGCTGTGCCCAGAACCATGTAGTTGGGACACAGCCAATGAAGTGATTAAAACTATACAATCAGACCATTTGATGAATTGGTTGGTGCCACTGTTTGCAAAAATGCCAATGGCTGTTTCAAAGAAAGGAAGACATGGGTAAAGGTGATAAATGAGGAAACGAAGGCAAAGAAGGTGATGAGGGAGTGTGTAAAGAACTACAGAAAATGGAAAAGACTATCACAGGTCCTACAAGCTGCATTGGCAGAAAAAATGGCTTAAAACACTTACTGTACAGTTGTTTTGATTTCCTCATTTTAATATTTACATTTCTCTGGAATGGATTTTTTTTGTACCATGTAATATAATACAAACTGTATTATTCATTATTTTCTCAGATAAGCATAATCGTTTGAATAAATATTTTAAGCTTTTCTTTTAAATGTAACTGCCAGGTGAATTGGTATTACTTGGTTGGTGGGGTTGGGGGTAAAGTGAGTAAGCAGAGATGAATAGAATGTTTTTTTTTACTGTTTTACATTCATTTTGCTTCTGTTGCTAAGATTTATATTTGCTTCTGTTGCTAAGATTTATATTTTGAAAGAGCAGCTAAACTCAAACCGCAAAATAGTAGTAATTCTGAAACTAAAGGAGAAATAAAAACATTTATCCCCTTCAACTTTGGACTATGCATAGTTTCGACGTTTTTACGTAATCGATTTAATTAAATTAAATTAAATCCAAAATATATATATAATATATATATATATATATATTATATATATATATATATATATATATAATATATATATATATACATATATAATAATAATAATAATAATAATAATATAATAATAATAATAATAATAATAATAATAATAATATTAGGGAGTAAATCCAAACTTACAGGGAAAAATTAGATTTTGGATTAAATCAAATTTCACGGTATAAATATAAATTAAATTAGAGATAAAACCACTATTAGGCAAATCAAACAGTGAAAAACATAAACCAAAACACAATAATAAATATAATTAATATAATATACAAAATATATAAAATTTAAAATTAAATTATTTAATTTAAAATTTTAAATTTATATTTATAAATTTTTATATTTTTTATAGTTTTTAAAATTTTAAATTTATAAATTTTTAAACTTTTAATTTTTTTTATATTTATATTTATATTTATTTATTTTAATTTTTTTTATTTATTTAATTATTTTAATTTGTCTAATTTAATTTATATATATATATATATCTGTGAATTTATAACTTTATATCTGTGAATTTATAACTGGAGATTAATATAGTGTTAGGGTAACTTCATTCATTTGCTCATTAACTCATTCCCTTCCTGCCTCACTCATTCCCTCATAGACTCATTCATTCACTCCTCACTCACTCACTCGTTCAGCCACTCACTCACTCATACACTCACATATATGTTTACCTACACATCACCCTGTTCATACACATGGAAGTATTCATCATTGCACATAAATGTTATCTTATCTGAAATATCTGTAAACTGCTACCTTGATTAATAGATATGAAGTCACTTCCCAACACACCTCAATGTCTGGGTCACATTCATATTGTCATCATGATTCCTTTTCTTCTACAACTACAATGGTCTTTGCTCCTCTGAGTCAGTTGGTATTATGTCACCTCTACTCAGACACTCTGGCTCACTAGTCACCCATATTGAACCAAATTTCACTCACATCACTTTTCCAATTCATTTCTCTCCAGAATGCCAACACTCAGGAATTCTATTCCTGCACATACTTTTCCTTCAGTCCTTGTAGCTCTTCAATAATTTCATTCAAGTACACCACTCTGATAACTCTCTGACACCGTTATATGATAATGAGTACAGTCTCTTCTTCAAGACTAAAGTATTAAAAAGAGGGTGTGTGGTAAAAAGCTTGCTTCCTAACCATATGGTTCCAGCTCCTTATTTCTTTACTGCCCACAAGGGGCTATACACAGAGAAGACAAACAAGGACAGACAAACGGATTAAGTTGATTATATTGACTCCAGTGCATAACTGGTACTTAATTTATCGTCCCCGAAAGGATGAAAGGCAAAGTCGACCTCGGCGGAATTTGAACTCAGAATGTAATGGCAGATGAAATACAGCTACGCATTTCGCCCGGCGTGCTAACGTTTCTGCCCCACTGGATGGTGCCTTGGGCATGTGTCTTCTACTTTAGTTTTGGGCCAACCAAAGCCTTGTGAGTGGATTTGGTAGACAGAAACTCAAATAGCCTTTTGTGATATAGAGCGCAACTGGAAATTCCGGTGGGATAGCTTTCTGAGTGCCACAGACCAAATATGTGGCTGGTGCAAAGTCCCTTCCAGACCTAAAGTAACATGGTGGTGAAACAATTCCATAGACAGGACCATTAGAGCAGAGAAACAGGACTGGAAGTGTAGGGGCAGTTGAAAATTGTATCAAATAGCTAGAAAGGAAGCTAAGAGACAGGTATATCTAGCCAAAGGAGAAGCAAAAAAGTAGAAGTTTGCCTATGTTCAGCACCATTAGGACCAATGAGTTGAAGTGTTTCAGATTGCAGGAAAGTGTGTGAGAGAAAATTGTGATGTCATAGGAGAGAAATGCGTCCACATGGATGATGGTGCACTTGCTTTTAATGACTCTGCAAAGAAAGTTGCTTGGAGATGCCATTATGAAAGACTGCTGAATGTGGAGAATGAATGGGAGGAGGAGAGTCTGCCAAATGTTGACCCAATTGAGGGACCAGCTACCTGAATCTACAGTGCCTTGGTAGATAAAGCAATTAAGGATATGAAGGCAGGGAAAGCCCCCTGTCCATCAGGAATCACCACTGAGGTGCTAAAAATATCTGGCTGTGTGGGTTATGGTCTAGTCACCTGTATTCTAAATCAGGTGGTTCATGAAGGAGTCATACTCAATGACTGGTGTAGCAGCACCATAGTCAACTGCTACAAAGGTGAAGGTGATGCCTTAGATAGAAAAAATTACAGAGGTATGAAATTGTTGGATCAGGTGATGAAAGTTGCAGAGGGAGTTATAGCCCAACTAATCAGAGAGACAGTTAGTCTAGATGAGATGCAGTTTGGCTTTGTGCCAGATAGAAGCACCACTGATGCTATATTTCTGATAAGGCAACTGCAAGAGAAATACCTAGCCAAAGATAAACCTTTGTACTTGGCTTTTGTTGACTTGGAGAAAGCTTTTGACAGAGTCCTCCAATCCGTTATCTGGTAGTCAATGTGGAAACTAGAGATAGACGAGTGGTTGGTGAGAGCTGTACAAGCCTTGTACAGGGATGCTACCAATTAGGTGAGGGTGGGCAATGAGTACAACAAAGAATTCAGGGTACAAGAAAGGGTTCATCAAGGATTGGTCCTCAGCCCTCTCTTGTTTATCATAGTCCTCTAGGCAATAACGGAGGAATTCAAGACAGGATGCCCCTGGGAGCTCCTCTATGCTGATGACCTTGCTCTAATTGCTGAGTCACTATCAGAACTAGAGGAGAAGTTTCAAGTGTGGAAACAAGGATTAGAATCAAAGGGCCTTAGAGTCAATGTAGCTAAAACCAAAGTCCTAATAAGTAGTAAGGCAGGCAAACCACAAATCCCTTCAGGTAGATGGCCCTGCTCGATCTGTTGTAGAGGCATAGGCATGGACAACAGATGTTAAATGAAGAAGATGATGATGATGATATATATATATATATATATATTATATATGTTTGTGTGTGTGTGTGTATAGGAGAACTTAGTTTGGGGTTTGAAAATGCATCTGAATCTAAAAACATCTAGTTGTTGTTTTTAAATTTTGTAATAGATTTATTCACATACCAAAACAAGTTTCGAAAATTTTTTATTTATCAGTGGTACAAATATATAAATAAAGGGGTTTAGAAGATTTTAAAGTTACAAGGTAAAAGTTGGACAAACTTGTTTAAAGCATCAAATGTTCAAGAAATTTCAACGAGTTTCACAGAGATAGATAGTAATATCAATGTAAACGTTTGGTGAAGATCATAACAAATATACATCATTGAAAGTTCAGTCATATTGAGTTTTTATAAAAAGAAGTGGAGAAGAAAGAGAAAAAGGTGGAGAGAAAGAAAAAAAGTTTTTTGGCAATTTCTGTTGTGGTGCATGTAGTTCTTTTTTTTCAATCTCAATTTCAGTGCACTGATCTCTTCACCACAACTTGTAGGAGTTCAAAGTACTCTAGGTCCGAATCTTTTAGTATATATATAAATATTTTTATGGAAAACGATTCAACTTTTGATTGGTTATAATTTTGATGATGTCTTTTTCTTTTTCTCATGGATATTTTGGTCAAAATAATTTTGTTTTGGCAAAGTCTAGTGTTTTGGTTGGTTGGCTTCCTGGTGATGATTGCAGTCAAGGAACAAGTTCTAATTGGTTGTAGGTTTTGTGACATTACTTTATTTTGATCAAAAATTTTTTCCATTATGGACAAAATATTTTTGTCTTGGCAAAGTTCAGCATTCTGCTTGGTTGACTTCCTTGCAGGGACTCAGTAATCTGTTTCAGCCTGATGGTCATGTAGTGTTCTGGTTGGTTGGTTGGTTCCCTTAAGAAGTCACTATTTGTTTTATTCTGAGAGTCTGGTTCTGACCAGAGAAAAATTTAATTGGTTTTGTCTGAGGTGATGTCAACAACTGGTGTTTGAGAAGGTGTATGGTGTTATTGTACAGTAATTTGGAGTTGGAGTTTCAAATCCCCGAGGAAGCTTGTTATTTGAAGATTTTGAATTACGTCTGTTGCCTCTGATTGTTTTTCATGGGAAAATTGGGTTTTCTCTTTCTGGTGTGTTATTATAGGGCAATTAGTTGTGGTTGGTATTTTCTAATGAACATGCCTTCCTTATTCAATTGAAATTGGATTGAAGCATTTCCAGTGCATTGATAGAGTGAGAAAATCTGGTATTTTGCATTTATATCTGTGGGGCATTGACCTAACTGTTTGCTTATAGGAATTTTGCTGGTCATGGGGTCCCATATCTGTTGCCTGTGTACCATCAGTCTGCTCCTCAAGGTCAAGCTAGTTTGACCTATATAGTTCCCACCACACCCACCACATCTGAGAACATAAATTAAGTTCTTTGATGCACAGGTGAAGGGATTTTTTATGGTGAATATTTGATCTGACTTGAATTTATGTTGAACTTCCAGTAAGGTTGATGCAGGTTCTGCAATTAGTGCAGTTACATTTTTGACTAGTAGGGTTGTATTTTTGATGGGTAATTTGGTGCTGGTAAGTAACAGTTTTAGGGATTTGGGTTGTCTTTTACTTTTGATAATTGAAAACAGAGAGATTCAATGGATATAATTTAATTTATTAATTATTTAATATTGTCTACAATTATTTCACTTTGTACCCAATTTAAATTACAAAACATATATAATTATATGCACCACAACAGGGATGGTAATGAATTCCACATGACATTGAAAGTTCAGGAGGTGATAAGTCGAGATGCTATAACTACAGGTGAGTTGCATGAAGTGGGTGATTGACACTCAAGAATCCTTTCATCTTTCAAAGGAGAGATATTACAGTTGTGCCTGTTGTTCGCCAACTGAAAAATGCAGGTCCCATCCATAGTGAATGATATGGGTAGTTGTGGTGAGCTTAATGTAAACCAATAGTTGGAAGTTGGTAAAAATACCAGAAGCTGTACATTATGGAAACGTGTGTTGACTATCTTGCATCTTCCTGCCCACTGGAAGTTAACGATTGAAAAAAGGTGTGAAATACTACTAGGTGGAAGCTGCCGTTTGTACTAATCTGCAGCTAGCTTTAATTGGTTGAAGTTACCATAGCACAACTATGGTAGTATGCAACAACCAAATATAGCTTCTCTGTTCACTACATAACCCTCCCCACTTCAGACAGCAAGTTGATATATTAATACAGCACAAGCAAAATTAAGAAAGAAAAATGCAAAGTAAAATGAATACAACAAGAAAACCAAATGTTCAAACAGTGAGAATGGCCAGTTGAAATATGTACAGTTTTGCATGCCAGGGGCCAACAAGATGAAAGTGGCTGTGACGGAAGCGTGCATCCGGTGTACTGAAAATGGAAGCAGGATTGAGATCAGCAAGTGATGTAATGCCTCATGGTAACCAAAAGAGTGTACCCGAAATGAGCCTCACTGAGGCTGAGGATCCAAGTTGAGACAGAGCAGGTAGGGCCTCAGAGATGTCACACAGGACCTGCAGAGGCTGGCACAAGCAAGGATCTGAACTTGTATGTTGCAAATTCAGAAGTGTCAAGTGAGTTCAGACAAAGTAAGATGCTTGAAAGTGTTGTTGATGAAACAACTGGGAAACATCAGTATCACAACATTGTTTGCTGTGCCTGATGCATTACACACAAGCTAAAGCTTTGCATCAGAGACATGGGGAGCAAAGAGGAATGCTGCAATAAGTGTTTCTCAGCAGCAAAAGCCTGTGTTAAGCAGGTGCAAGCAAGACAAAACCATCCTTCAGAAAGTGGAGCTGGAGAAACTCAGTGGATCAAGGCAGAAGTTCAGAGCAGTGAAGAATGATTCAGCTATGAATGTAAAGTAAGCCAAGTAAATGGCACAACTGATGAAATGACGTTGAAGGAGGCTGGTCCTCAATGATTGGAGCATGGTGTGCTTGACAATGAATATCATCATTCTGTTTTGTTTTAAACTGTTCAAAGTGGTGCCCCCAGCATGGCTGCAGTCTAATGATTTAAATAAGTAAAAGAGTAAAAGGTTGGCTATCTTTCTTATCATAAATCACTAACATAATGAAGTAGGAGTCATGTTAGTGGTTTGGAGCAAGGAGAAAAATTCGAGTTCTCTACTCTGTGAAGAGACATAACACAAGCTTTGAACACATGATGTGGTCAACAATGAAACATCTTAAACTCATAGCATTTACCATTTTTTTCCTTGTTTTCTACCCATTTTATCATTCTTGCATGGCTAGGGTGGTTTATGTCAGTTGGAGCTTTTGTTGTTACAGCTGGATACCCATCTTGGTGATAACCACTCAACCATGGCATACTATGAGGCAATTAAAACAATTAGTGTTAGATGTGTTGTTCATGGACACAGCACAATGATAATAGTAATATCTAAGTTTGTGCTAATGTTGTCAGTAGACCAGCATTGAAACCTCACAATCACTGTGCATCATATGGTATTGATTCTTTCTAAACTATATTTCCTATAAAATATATTGGTTGTTCTTTCTACTTTCACATCAAAGCCAAACCTTCTTGCACTTATACTAACTTTAACATTTTAATCACCCATGACTATAATGACACATTTTTTTTTGCTGTGATTTATCAATGTTTGTTAATTAGTTTCATATAAATCAATCAATATTTTCTAACTGTGCAAGTGGTATATATTTCAATTTTACATTTGTTGATAGGCTTTCTCAAAAGTAGTCAGTTGCCAAAGTTAGCGTTTGGTAGAGTACTGTGCAGTGATTGTATTAGCTCTCTGTGTTCTAAGTTCAGTTCCCACTGAGGTTAACTTTATTTTCAGAGTTGATAAATAAAGCATAAGTCTTGTACATAACACTTGTTTGACAAGTGCTATGTGCTTGTCAAAAAATGTTTGTGGGAAGATATAAAAACTGTTTCACATGGCTTTTCTTTAAGCAATTTGTACAAGACACCACATTGTCAGCTATATACAGACAAATTTGCCACACCTGCCTGGGCACTCAGAATGTAGAGAACTGGAACAAATACCATGAAGCATTTTGACAAATGGCCTAACAATTTCATAAATTCACCACCCACATTAACCCTTTTGATACCAAATTCCCTGAAACTGTTCGTGGTTCTATGATACAAACTTTCTGTTTTAAAGGGGCCTAAATCAAAGGCTTCCATCAAAATTTTATGCTAATTTATATTTCAAATACCAGCTTAAGAATTACAAGTGTGTAGCTAAATTCTTCATTATTCTCAAAATTAATGGAAGCAAAGACAATATACTCCAATAGAAATATATGAAGAAAAGGTTTACTACTTCATTTTATCAACCTCAGAAAGATGGAATGACAGTCATATAGAGATAGAAACAGAGAAACAGGGTAAGAGAGAGAGAGAGAAAAGGAAAGGCAGTTATATTTCATGAAAGCTGTAGGTGTGAAACAAATTATCTTAAACTTTGTGAATTCTGTATCTTTTCATATATATTAGGAGCAGGACAAACAGCTGTGGATAAAAATCTATATATCTTCAGCTGGATAATCTTAGCCAATATAGTATAAATATCAGACTTTAATCCTTCAAGATAAATTTCGTTAGAGTTTTTTTTTACTTTTAACCAAACATACTTCATACTGAAAAAAATATGAAATCATTGAGGATAATTACCCAGGGATGCCATCTATGTGTAAAACAATAATTAAGTATTTAATGTAGTGAACATTAAAAAAATCTAATTAGGTATAGCATGAGGAAAAGGCAATATTTGCTCAATGGTTAATTGTTGCAAAACCAGCACAATCATGAATTAGAACATTTCTCCAGATATTTTGCTAGAGAAGGGAAGGAAAGAGAGGGGTGAGAGAGAGAGAGAGAGAGAGAGAGAGAGAGAGAGAGACAGTGAGTGAGTGGGAGAGAAAGAGAGAGAGAGAGAGAGAGAGTGAGAGAGTGAGTGGGAGAGAAAGAGATGACTAATTGTTGCCCTGCTCAGTAAAAAGAGTTGGTATTAGAAATGAATGGCCCCCTCCAAAAAATATAATAGACAATGGCTGTAAGATATAGGCTTTTGTTACTTTGAAAGAAAATAAGAATGATTAATTTCTATATTCATTTACAAAATATTTCCATTTTTTGGCCCAGATTAAATGTTGAAAATTATGTTACTCCTTCATTGTCTAACTGATTTTTTTTAATAGGAATATGCATACATATGTATGTATGTATGTGTGTGTGTGTGTGTGTGTGTGTGTGTGCTTATGTGTGTGCATATATGTGAGCTGTGTAATTATGTGTAATTATATTTTGAGGATAACTGGATGTACACATACATATTCATATATACATATACACATATATACATATACATATTCATATATACATATACACATATATACACACTTGTACACACACATGTGCAGATACACAAATCTACACACATGCACTTATATACAAGTTTACATACTTTTTTTTTTTTGTTTTTTGTGGCTACGTTTAAACATTTAATTTTCATGAACATGTGAATGTGTGTTTGTTATATACCCTGGCATGAGATCTTTGCAATTTACTTGGAAGAGAGGGTAAGAAAAGACAAGAAGATGAGAAAAGAAGAAAGGAAAGAGTAAAGGAACAGAATGAATCACAGGTATCTGACCTAGGGTCCAACCCTGAGAAACTAGGGGAATAGGTGGAGTGAAGGTTACCTCAGTGTCAATGGTCTTATTGTGGTCTACTCCTGTAATGGAGAATGTATTTGCTCTCATCCAAGCGAGGAGAGAATGCCTTAGATTTTGCATACAAGTATAAGTCATGTATGGGTGAATTCTTTAATATTAGTCTTTTTTCCTGCTGTGTCAATGGTCTTATTGTGGTCTACTCCTGTAATGGAGAATGTACTTGCTCTCATCCAGGCGAGGAGAGAATGCCTTAGATTTTGCATACAAGTATAAGTCACGTATGGGTGAATTCTTTAATATTACTCTTTTTACCTGCTGTTAGAATAAGGCTAACACTTTTCAGTTGATGTTGCAATTCATGGCTTTTGCTTTCAAAAGCCATATATACTTGGTTAACATTGTGATATTCCACAACTTATGAATGAGGAGACAGAGCTGCATGGTCATTCTTTAACAGACTCTCTATCATTCCAATGTAGTTTTTCAGCAGGATACATAATTTAGTTGTCTGGACTTGACCTTTACCTCGTTGGCAGAGTCACAGTAAGCTTTGAGTAGGTGTGCAGTATTATCTCTCAATGGATAACTAACTTCAGTGTTAGGAATGGCTTTTTGTGAATTGATTTGTTTCATGTTGGCTGTACAACTAAAGGAAACTTTAAACATTTATCTATCAAATGATTTCCTACATTTATGAGTGGGAGGAAATATTTGTCAAGTACCCCAATGAAGGGCTTATCTATGCTGGAAAGGAGTGTGAGCCAAATAACTTTATGACACTGTTTTCTTTGGAGTTTCAGTTGGGTGTGTAGCTAATCACCACTTTTGAACCCATTCAGCATTAGTGTGGTGTTGTAATACCACACTGATATATTAAATGGTAGTACATTTTTTGGGGTCATTCTATACTTGTATATATTGGAGTGCCTGTACAGCATGGGTTATGAAATAAAAAACATACAGAATGATATCTATATGCATTTAGTACCACTGTGAAATTATGTGCCTTGAAGACCTTTACTGCAGCTTGGGGTGAATATTGAACTGAATGGTTTCCTTATCATTTAATGACTCATCAGGATTCATTTATTTATCCCTCAAACACTATCAAGCAATAGCAGTAGATGACTATTTAATAACAACTGTAATTAGCATTACTCACTTAAATAATCTTTTCTACTCTAGGCACAAAGCTTGAAATATTTGGGGAGGGGGGCCAGTCGATTATATTGATCCAGTGTGCAACTGGTACTCGATTTATCGATCCCGAAAGGATGAAAAGCAAAGTCTACTTTGGCAGACTACTACCCTAAATAATGGTACTAGGTCAATGTTATGTATGCATGTGACCAGAGAGTTGGGCTAGAGGGTTTCTTTTGAATTTTTATACAAATGACCCTGCCCCCTTACTACACTGTCTATCATTTACAAGAAAGAAAATTGAATGAGTATTTTAGCATCTGAAGCTCTATGATCCACTAACATATCAAAGCTGGTCTGAGTTCTGAGATTTACACTTTTGGCAGTAACAAATATATTCAGCGTAATTTTAGCTTACTCATTCTTAACAATTTATAGACATCTGATTATTGCCTGCAAACTATAAGCAAACACATCACTATATCATTGGATAGTGTATCAGTCACACACACACATTTTTTTTCACTGTAGTTTCAGCTCAGAGCTGTAGCCATGCTGATGCACTGCTGTTTTGCTACACTGTTATTACTGAGAGCCTCCTCCAATATGTGGCACTTGGTGAAGAATGGTGTTTGATGTAGCTACACTCATTTGCACCTCTTACCATGAGGTAGGTTTATCTGGGACTCTCGACAGGAAGAGGTCCAGCCTTGATTTAAAAACACTTACATCTACTTTATGCAGATTCCTCAAGCTCCTTGGGAGAATATTAAAAAGTTATGGGCCATTGAAACCCAGGCTGTTGCTGTAGCTGGTCCTGAAGTGTGATGGCATTGCTGGGATCTTTGGCACTATGCAGTGTCATCCCGTTCTGGCATTGGTGTAGCTTTGAATGCCAAAATTTGGCACAATTCCTTCCAGGATCTTCCAGATGTATATTATTGCATACCTCTCCTTCCTTCACTCCATGGAATAGAATCTTAGTTGTTTCAGCCTTTCCCAGTAGCTGAACTGTTGTAAAGAGACGATCTTCGCTGGATTACTTCAAGGTCCGCTGTTAATTTTACACTGGTGGGTCACCATAGCTGTGAGCAGTAATCCAGGCAGCTGAGGACGAATGTCCGCCAGAGGACCATCATGGCTTCCTTATCTCTGGTTCTGAATATTCTCAGAATCCATCCAGCCAGTTGTCTGCACTTTGTTGCCATCCTGGTAATGTGCACTTGGATAGAGGTATCATCACTCATGTCGATACCCAGGTCCCTCACTGATTTAGGCTCTGAGATTGAAATTCCCTGTGGACCAGTGTACCATGTAAGTTTCATATTCAGTTTTGGATGCTGGTAGCGCAGGTCTTTGAATTTTTCAGCATTAAACTGCATATTATTATCCTCAGCCCATCTATAAATCGAGTCCAACTCCTGCAGCAGATGTGCAACATTGCTGGGGTTCTGAATTTTCTGCGAGACTTTCATATTGTCTGTGTAGCTGGCAAGGGTGGCTACCTGGGCAGTTGAGGGTATATCTGAGAGGGCCACTATGAAAAGCAGTGATCCCAAGACAGTGCCGTGGAACACCGCTCACTATATGTGTTTTCCTTGAGGTGGCTCCATTAGCCACTACTGCTTGACTTCTATCTTTCAGAAAGTCATGTAACCACTCTCCAAGTTTTCCAGCTCTGCCAAGATCATGCAGTTTGTGGCATATCATACCATGATTCACTTTGTCAAAAGCTTTTGCAAAATCAAGATATATTACATCCACATAGTCATAATGTAAGAGCTGAGTCAGGCAGCTCCTGCTTGGTTGAAAGCCATGCTGGGTATCACTCAGAAAATTAGTTTCTTCAAGGAATGCGATTTGCTTCCCTCTGACTATCTGTTCCATGACTTTGCTGATGTGTGAAGTCAGAGAGATAGGCCTATAGTTTTTGGCATCAGCTCTGCTCCCCCCTTTATGTATTGGGCATATTATTCCCTTCTTCAGCTTGCTTGACAGTCGGCTATTTGCAAGAAAGCTCAGGAAGAGAATCTGGAGGGGTTTTGCCAGGGCATGCTTACACAATTTGAGGAGGATTAATGAGAAACCATCAGGAACATCAGTTGAGTTTGCGTCCACCTCATTTATGGCTAGTAGATTATCTTCTGTGCTAATGTTAATGTATTCCATCATAACTGCCTCGCTGGTTATAGGTGAGGCGACAAAGAAGTCCACTGGTTCGTTCACTTGTCTGTGTTCCAACGGGGTGGTAAAGACACTTTTGAACTGGTCATTCTGTACTTCACTGATCCTGGTTGGACTGTCTGTGAGGGAACCATCTTTTTGGAAAAGAGGTCTTATCTTGCAGCGTACTGAGGTTGTTTCTTTCGCATAATGAAAGAAGGACTTTGGGTTTGACTTAATGTTTTTTATAACCCAAGCTTCTTTGTCTGCTCCCTCCTTCACATAGGATTGTTGCAGCCTTTTTTCAATCTCCATCAGTGTTGTTTTTAAGTGGGACTTTAAAAAACAATACTTTTTCCTTCTTCCACACGACTGCAAATTGAAGTACAAAATATCACCACGTGGTATTTTTTGACGATAACTCTAGCTTGTGTCACTGATTTTAATGTATTATATTAAATTTTTAGTGTAATATATTACATTTTTTTAAAACAATATATTATAGTAGACTGTTATGAAATAGCAAGTACTATGTTTTTGTCAGTTTTAGCAGGTTTTTTCGTTGACTTAGGCAATCTCTATTGGTTGTTTCAGGAGAATGAAAAAGCATGTCTTCCCTCAACGAAACCAGAAATATATATAATATATATATATATATATATATATATATATATATATATTATATTATATTAAATTAGAGATAAAACCACTATTAGGCAATTCAAACAGTGAAAATCATAAGCCAATACATAGAAATAAAATTAATTAAAAAATATATAAAAAAATATAAAATATAAAATATAATATATATATATATATAATATATATAATATATATATATATATATATATATATATATATTATATATATATATATATATATAAATATGTTAATAAAATAGAACATATACATATATATAAACATATATGTACGTACCTACCTCTACATGTACATATACACGCATATATGTGTACGGGACACCAAAACGACGTCGAACACATAGAGAGACGAAACACATAGACACAACCAAGGAACAAGACAAGCAAAAAAAAGAGATACAGGACAATAAGCACAACGAAAAATCCCCTTCTTCAGTCGCTAAGGTTTCATTTACTAAACGTTTCGAAGGATAAAAGCGAGACGTATACTTCGAAGCAAAACTTCCTTCCTGCGAAAAGCAAATCAATTAAAATTCTGAGATCTTTTCGCAGAGAGGTAAAAAAAGCAAGACGGTAACGACAGTACAAACATATAAACAGTAAAAAATATATATATAAACAGTGGAAAAATAAATATATAACAGTGAGAGACAGGACAAGGAGAACAAGATAAGAAGGGCTGTTAACGCCAGACGAAAAAAGTATTGCAAACGCTGGATTATAGTGGACGACGAGAGAGAAGAAAGTCGACCAGTAGCCTTAGAAGGCGGGCGAGAAAAGACAGGATAGCAGTTACGACGGAAGTATCGTCGCAGATGGACGACGGGAATGGGGGAGGAGGAGCAAGAGGAAGAGAGAGAAGAAGGGGAATGGTGCGAGGAGACCATGAAGAACGGTGAGGGGGAGAGAGAGAGGAAGAGACAAGTTAAGTGAGGGAAAAAAGACGAAAAAGGAATGGGAGAGAAAGAAAGAAAGATGCAGAGTCGCGTGAGAGTTTTAATAGAGGCTAACTTGATAACAGAACAATCTTACTTAATAGGGTGCGTGCGTTTAGTCGTATAATATGTTAATAAAATAGAACATATGCATATATATAAACATATATGTACGTACCTACCTCTACATGTACATATACATGCATATATGTGTACAGGACACCAAAAAGACGTCGAACACATAGAGAGACGAAACACATAGACACAAACCAAGGAACAAGACAAGCAAAAAAAAGAGATACAGGACAATAAGCACAACGAAAAATCCCCTTCTTCAGTCGCTAAGGTTTCATCTACTAAACGTTTCGAAGGATAAAAGCGAGACGTATACTTCGAAGCAAAACTTCCTGCGAAAAGCAAATCAATTAAAATTCTGAGATCTTTTCGCAGAGGGGTAAAAAAAGCAAGACGGTAATGACAGTACAAACATATAAACAGTAAAAAATATATATAAACAGTGGAAAAATATATATAACAGTGAGAGACAGGACAAGAGAACAAGATAAGAAGGGCTGTTAACGCCAGACGAAAAAAGTATTGCAAACGCTGGATTATAGGACGACGAGAGAGAAGAAAGTCGACCATAGCCTTAGAAGGCGGGCGAGAAAAGACAGGATAGCAGTTACGACGGAAGTATCGTCGCAGATGGACGACGGGAATGGGGTAGGAGGAGCAAGAGGAAGAGAGAGAAGAAGGGGAATGGTGCGAGGAGACCATGAAGAACGGTGGTGGGAGAGAGAGAGGAGAGACAAGTTAAGTGAGGGAAAAAAAAGACGAAAAAGGAATGGGAGAGAAAGAAGAAGATGCAGAGTCGCGTGAGAGTTAATATCAAGGCTAACTTGATAAACAGAACAATCTTACTTAATAGGGTGCGTGCGTTTAGTCGTATAATATGTTAATAAAATAGAACATATGCATATATATAAACATATATGTACGTACCTACCTCTACATGTACATATACACGCATATATGTGTACAGGACACCAAAAAGACGTCGAACACATAGAGAGACGAACACATAGACACAACCAAGGAACAAGACAAGCAAAAAAAGAGATACAGGACAATAAGCACAACGAAAAATCCCCTCTTCAGTCGCTAAGGTTTCATCTACTAAACGTTTCGAAGGATAAAAGCGAGACGTATACTTCGAAGCAAAACTTCCTGCGAAAAGCAAATCAATTAAAATTCTGAGATTTTTTCGCAGAGGGGTAAAAAAAGCAAGACGGTAACGACAGTACAAACATATAAACAGTAAAAAATATATATATAAACAGTGGAAAAATAAATATATAACAGTGAGAGACAGGACAAGGAGAACATGATAAGAAGGGCTGTTAACGCCAGACGAAAAAAGTATTGCAAACGCTGGATTATAGTGGACGACGAGAGAGAAAGAAAGTCGACCAGTAGCCTTAGAAGGCGGGCGAGAAAAGACAGGATAGCAGTTACGACGGAAGTATCGTCGCAGATGGACGACGGGAATGGGGGAGGAGGAGCAAGAGGAGAGAGAGAGAAGAAGGGAATGGTGCGAGGAGACCATGAAGAACGGTGAGGGGGAGAGAGAGAGAAGAGACAAGTTAAGTGAGGGAAAAAGACGAAAAGAGAATGGGAGAGAAAGAAAGAAAGATGCAGAGTCGCGTGAGAGTTAATATCAAGGCTAACTTGATAAACAGAACAATCTTACTTAATAGGGTGCGTGCGTTTAGTCGTATAATATGTTAATAAAATAGAACATATGCATATATATAACATATATGTACGTACATACCTCTACATGTACATATACACGCATATATGTGTACAGGACACCAAAAGACGTCGAACACATAGAGAGACGAAACACATAGACACAAACCAAGGAACAAGACAAGCAAAAAAAAGAGATACAGGACAATAAGCACAACGAAAATCCCCTTCTTCAGTCGCTAAGGTTTCATCTACTAAACGTTTCGAAGGATAAAAGCGAGACGTATACTTCGAAGCAAAACTTCCTTCCTGCGAAAAGCAAATCAATTAAAATTCTGAGATCTTTTCGCATATATATATATATATATATAATAATAATAATAATAATAATAAATATTAGGGAATAAATCCAAACTTACAGGGAAAAATCAGATTTAGGATTGAATCCAATTTAATAGTAAAATGTTATATTATATTAAATTAGAGACAAAACCACTATTAGGTTTTGTCTCTAATTAATATAATATATATATATATATATATATATATATATATATATATATATATATATATATATATATATATATATAAAACTATATATATATATATATATAGCTAGCCACTACACATTCTTATTCTCTCCTTGTTTCTTTCTGTGTTCCTTTCTGTGGAAGAGCGTAAACTCAAAAGATAAAAGACTTTTTCAATTCCTGAGCATTATACTAATACATCTGTTTGTTTTCCACACCACCTGTGTCCCTTGTCTTTTTTTTTGTGAATTCTTCCCCTATATATATATATATATATATATATATATATATACTCAAACAAACCTTTACTTACATTGACAACCTTTGGCCAGCACTTGAGCTTTGTTAACTCTCTAATCTTTTATAGGTGCTATGATAACTATAACTGCAAACTTTGAGATCAGTGTAAATGATGTCTAATTTGGACTATTGTTGGGCATCCTTTTCTTTCTGTGATAAACAATCCCTAGTGACTTGTTTGACGAGTATTATGTGCTTGCCAGAAAATGTTTGTTGGAAGATATAAAAACTATTTCACATGGCTTTTCTCTAAGCAAATTTTACAAGACACCACATTGTCAGCTATATACAGACAAATTTGCCACACCTGCCTGGGCACTCAGAATGTAGAGAACTGGAACAAATACCATGAAGCATTTTGACAAATGGCCTAACAATTTCATAAATTCACCACCCACATTAACTCTTTTGATACCAAATTCCCTGAAACTGTTCATGGTTCTATGATACAAACCTTCTGATTTAAAGGGGCCTAAATCAAAGGCTTCCATCAAAATTTTATGCTGATTTATGTTCCAAACACCAGCTTAAGAATTACTTAAGAATTACAAGTGTTTGACTAAATTCTTCATTATTCTTAAAATTAATGGAAGCAAAGACTACATACTCTAATAGAAATATAGGAAGAAAAGGTTTAATACTTTATTTTATCAACCTCAGAAAGATGAATAGCAAGGATTTGAACATAGAATGTAAAGAGCTAGGACAAATACTGCTAGACATTTTGTTGATTCTCTAACGAATCTGCCTATTTATTGCTTTCTTGTAGCTTCAATAACTGTAGTGAAAACATGTTTCGAAAGAGGATTCTAAAGGGTTTTCATTCAGGAGATGAATGACTGAGCAAACTATTTAGTACTGAAGAGATACAGTAGAGATGAGAAGTGGTATTAAGATAAATGCATTGGGTTAGGTTTTGAAGTTCATAGTATATAGTTTAGAAGAGCAGAGACTGTTGTGGTAATGGTAGAATAAGCAGTGTATGCAAACTACTAAGTTTAGTATGTTAATGAATTTTTGCCATGCAACCTTTATTTTCATGTGTTTGTGTCAATGACCAGCACTGACTCAAACTCATGAATAGAACTGTAATACATATTGGATTTGAACTATTAGCGGTCAGTTATTGATCTTGGATGAAAAATTTTATTGCCCTCAAGAGGAAACTAATCCTTGAGTGCAATTTTAGTAATGTTATTATACATGTGAGGTTGCTATAAGAGATTCTCAGTCCTACTAATTGTAGTAACTTTATTTTAGTCTTGTTGAACATGTATTGGCAAGGTGTAGTGTAAGACTCTTCCTTTAGTATATATCTCACTAGCAGTATCGCCCGGCGTTGCTCGGGTTTGTAAGGGAAATAACTATATAAGCATTTTTAGAGAGTTATAGCCAAAAAATAGCGAAAAAATGCATTAAAAATGGAAAAAAAATGATGGTAAATTTTTTTTTAAATTGTTGACTCATCGTAGACATTTTTAGAGAGTTACTTCCCTTATATAATAGCGAAAAAATGCATTAAAATGGGAAAAAATTACGGTAAATTTTTTAAAAATCGTAGACTCATCATAGACGCGCGCTAATACCCAGAAGGGCTCGATATGAATCATGACTATAAGATACCCGGTTTTGGTTAAACTGCACTGCAAAATGTGGGAGTAGTTAGGAATCTAAATCGTAGGAGACAGACATACAACTTCACTTTTATATATAAAGATATATCATATATATTATTTTACTGTAGAAGGACTCTAAGATATCTCAACTTCCACTTCATTTAGCTGCAAAAATATCCTCAAATTACTCTTTCTCTGTCTCTTCCAACTTAATCAATACAAAACATTTCTTCCTAAATAACTTCTCTTTGGGATTCTCTCCCTCTCTCTCCCTCATAAATGTTTTCTGTTCAACTGCTATGTTAAACTTTAAGAATTCTTTATAAACATTAACTGCATAAAACATCATACATTTATCTATATTCTGTAGCAGAGAACTTTAAATCAATGTACTTTATACTCAGACTAATTTTTAAAAATGTCTTTCATAGTTTATATTTTTCATAATTAATTTTCATAATTTATATTTAGTGGCCTCGGCTGTTGGCCAACCTCGTCTGGCACCTATGCCGGTGGCACGTAAAAAGCACCCACTACACTCATGGAGTGGTTGGCGATAGGAAGGGCATCCAGCCGTAGAAACATTGCCAGATCAGACTGGGCCTGGTGCAGCCTTCTGGCTTCCCAGACCCCAGTTGTACCGCCCAACACATGCTAGCATGGAAAACGGATGCTAAACGATGATGATGATGATGATGATGATAGTGCATATACAGCAAGGAGGGATTATATTAAATCTTTGGACAAATTTATTGCAGTATTTAGTTACAAACTTTTACATTCTGAATTCAAATTCCACTGAAGCCAACTTCAATCTTTCATCCTTCCAATGTCAAGAAAATAAGGGCCGACCAATAAGTATTTTTTCCTGGCAAATTTTGAAGTCTTGTGCTATGTTTACACTTAAATTTAGATAACCTTAAGAACTGGCATCATTATTATGTGTGGTGACCTATACGTCATGAGTGGTGATATAGGAACTGGTGTGGCTGTGTAGGAAGAAGTTTTCTTCCCAACCATATGGTCTCAAGTTCAGTCCTTCTGTGTGGCATCTTGGGCAAGTGTCTTGCACCACAGCCCTGGGTCAACCAAAACCTTGTGAGTGGATTTGAAAGACAGAAACTGAAAGAGGCCCGTCATATCTATCTGCCTGTCTCTAAGTAAGTCTGTCACTATACATACAACATACATACATACATACACACATACATTATATGGCCGCCCCCTTGTTATTGAGTATGGCCATTGCACGAAGCTTAACTGTTACTGGTGCTGTGATTGAATGTGACTTTTTAGCCCAGCTAAAGATCTACAATGTCTTGTACAGAATTGGCAACTAAAGCCATTAACCAGTAGTAGCCGGCTGTAGTTGTAACTGGGCTTCATGTACCTTTGCATGTCATTTAAGTCCTCCTGCCAAATTACACTCTCTTCCACATGCCCGATAGATATGATTAGTATGGTGTGTTACACCACCATCAGTGGCCAGGTTGTCACTCATCTGTCTCGCTTTATGACTACGAAGATGACTCTTGAGTCCAGCACATACATACATATACATATATATATATATATATATATAAATAAGCATACATTCATATAGGCATGTATGTGTGTGTTACTGTCTCCTTGTCTTGACTTTATGTGATTCTTGTAAAAGACTATCACTGTCATGCAAGCGGTGTCCATAATTTCAGTCTTCCATGAAAATGTCTGGTCATGAAGAATATTACCTTATTTGGCAACAGGTGAGGATTGGTGACAGGAAGGGCATTTGGCTGTAGAAAATTTGCCTCAACTAATTCTGTCCTATTCACACAAGCACAGGAAAGTGGATGTTACAATGATGATGATAATGATGATCACACACATACACATACATAAGAAGGAATGAGAAAAAAAAAAAGAAACAAATACGTAAATAAATACTCTTTTACTTGTTTCAGTCATTTGACTGCGACCATGCTGGAGCACCGCCTTTAATCGAGCAACTCGACCCTGGGACTTATTCTTATGTAAGCCCAGTACTTATTCTATCGGTCTCTTTTGCCGAACCGCTAAGTAACGGGGACATAAACACACCAGCATCGGTTGTCAAGCAATGCTAGGGGGACAAACACAGACACACAAACACGCATATATATACATATATACGATGGGCTTCTTTCAGTTTCCATCTACCAAATCCACTCACAAGGCTTTGGTCGGCCCGATGCTATAGTAGAAGACACTTGCCCAAGGTGCCACGCAGTGGGACTGAACCCGGAACCATGTGGTTGGTAAACAAGCTACTTACCACACAGCCACTCCTGCGCCTATAAAAATAATTAAAAAAACAACTAAATAAAAGACATGAGTAGAAACAGTGTAGTAGGCAAACCCATACACACACACAAAACTAAATGTAGACAAGCACAGACACATACACACACACACACACACACACACAGATACAGACACAAATGCATGTGCAGATAAGGATATACAATACAAAAAGACAATGGACTATACTGAACAGGAGGAGGCAAGTGGGATAGAGAGTCACTGAAGAGGTCACAGGATGTGTTATGAAAGATTTCAGACAAAGGACACTAAGATAATAATAATAATAATAATAATAAGGCTGAAGTGAAGAATGAGTATATAGTGGATGCGTATGGTTATCTGGCAAAAGCAAAGAAGGAAATACAACAAAATCTGTTTCAACACACGATTTCACATCAGGAATATTGACAAAACAAATACATAAACGTACATATATACTTTTCTCCTCTAGGCTCAAGGCCCTACATTTTTGGGGAGGGGGGGGGCAGTCGATTAGATTGAACCCAGAATGTAACTGGTACTTAATTTATCGACCCCGAAAGGATGAAAGGCATAGTCAAACCTTGGCAGAATTTGAACTGTGAATATAAAGATAAACGAAATACCTATTTCTTTACTACCCACAAGGGGCTAGACACAGAGAGTACAAACAAGGACAGACAAACACATTAAGTCGATTGTATCAACCCCAGTGTGTAACTGGTACTTATTTAATCGACCCTGAAAGGATGAAAGGCAAAGTTGACCTTGGCGGAATTTGAACTCAGAACGTAATGGCAGACAAAATACTGCTAAGCATTTCGCCTGGCATGCTAACATTTCTGCCAGCTCTCCACCTTTAAACGTATACACACACACACATATATACATATACATACATATATATAAATACCATACATATATATACATTTATATATATAAAGGGAAAGTTTACGAAAATAAACAAAAGACGAAGGCAGGTGATGTACAAACAAACAAATGTATTAGTATTGCACTCAGGAATAGAAAAAGTCTTTTACGTTTCGAGCCTACGCTCTTTTACAGAAAGGGACACAGAAAAAAACAAGGAGAGAAAAAAATGTGTGTAGTAGCTAACGATCTATCATGGCGTCTGACTCGGACAGAATGGTCAAACGCGAGAGGGACAGTAGGGGAGATAACAGGGTCAAGTGACTTCCAATACACACACACATACATACATACACACAAGACATTAAAACAAAGACAGAATTATACACCAACACAGTTTTTTTTATTATTACAGTCTTTATACAGTATATTTTCTTCAAACTTCCATCTGACTCATGTTTCTGTTGCAGGGATTTCTTGTTATGTGGTGTCTGTTTGCATCTTTTTGGTTTGGTTGCATTAACATTTCATCGTGGTTAAATGCATCCAAGCAGTTTTATTCAAAGTGCTGCGACTAGTAGAGTTTCAACTAAAGTATAATGGTTTTGACAATCTTATATTTTAGGTGGGGGATTTTTGCATTGAGTGCAAAGGGTAGCAGAGGTCATAGGGAGAGATATGATATGGCTTTGAAATATGTTTAGAAATAGTGTCCAGAAAGGGGCTAAGTACTAAACTGGATCAAAGTTTCTTTGTCCACTAGCCTTGAGCAATATGGTCAGATATAACTTCTGTGAGTAATTAAGGGTCACTAAGCCAATTAAAATTTTAAAATATAAGATGTAAAGAATTTACTCCTAAGGCCAGGAGTATAGTTCACAATATGGTAGAATACACATAACTACAGTGAAATCAGAATTATTGTCATAGGAAAATATAGACAACTCCTTTGTATATCTAGTAGGGTATTATCTACATCTAAATCTAAAGTTGATTTATCAAGACAATAATTCTGATATCCAATTCGTATTACGCCGTACTACCTCTGCTATCCCTTGCACTCAACACAAATGTCCCCTACCTAAAATATAGGACTGTCAAAACCATTAAACATTTTACATTGGTCTAAAGTCTCCCTTGGTTTTAGAAAAAGAATCACGTATATCATTATATATGTTGCATGTTCATTTATAGAAGAATAAACAAATTAACTTAAAATAACAATAGAAATTTATTTCTTCATAAAGTGGATTAGTGGATCAAAGCAAGAAACATTATAAATCCTGGTGGTTGCTGTTCATCCATTGTTTTAACAATTCAGCTTGGGTTGTCATTGGTTACATAGGCTTCATTATATTAATTCTCCTCTGAAGAAAAAAAAAAAAAGCAAAATTGGCAGGATCTGCATAATTTGCTCTGATGAAAAACTCTCACCCCTCTAACCTGTAAATAATTTGTTGCACCAATTTATGGAAAAAAAAGAGGATCCAGAACACATACGGATTAGTTGTTTGAAATATATTGTGCGCAATGTCATTGAACCATTGATCCAATTCCCGTGCAACACTCAACCAATCACAACACAGGACTCAACAAATGTCCAAACACTCACATGGTAGGTATGTTGACCATTCACTACAGATTAACGTAATGAGCCTATATAAATCAAATGTTTGAGTGGCTGTGTGGTAAGTAGCTTGCTAACCAACCACATGGTTCCAGGTTCAGGGTTCAGTCCCACTGCGTGGCACTTTGGGCAAGTGTCTTCTACTATAGCCTCGGGCCAACCAAAGCCTTGTGAGTGGATTTGGTAGATGGAAACTGAAAGAAGCCGGCGTATATATATATATGTATGTATGTATGTGTGTGTATATGTTTGTGTGTGTGTGTGTGTCCCAACATCGCTTGACATCGATGCTGGTGTGTTTACGTCCCTGTAACTTAGCGGTTTGGCATAACAGCCTGGTAGAATAAGTACTAGGCTTACAAAGAATAAGTCCTGGGGTCGATTTGCTCAACTAAAGGCGGTGCTTCAGCATGCCTGCAGTTCCCTGGGGGGAAACTGAGAGAAGATTTGTGTTGGATAGTGACATTATCAAATGTGATGTAAGATATGAAGTGGTATTTTGCTCACAAGAAATGGGTTTGGCGTGAAAATTATCTGTTCATGCACAGCAAAAGTTATATTTAGAATAACAATTGTTGCTTCACTATCTCCAGTGATGTGAGAAAATGAAGTTGTCAGGATGGGTGTGTTGTTGAGAGGTTTGGTTCCCAGCCACATGGTTTCAGGTTCTGTCCCAGTATGGCATTTCAGGCAAGTGTCTTCAGCTATAACTCCAGCTTCAACAAAGCCTTGTGAGGTGGATTTGATAGAAACTAAAAAAAACCCAGTCATATATATATATATATATATATATATATATATAATATATATATATATGTATATATATGTATATATATGATGGAAGCACTCCGTCGGTTACGACGACGAGGGTTCCGGTTGATCCGAATCAACGGGACAGCCTGCTCGTGAAATTAACGTGTAAGTGGCTGAGCACTCCACAGACATGTGTACCCTTAACGTAGTTCTCGGGGATATTCAGCGTGACACAGAGAGTGACAAGGCCAGCCTTTTGAAATACAGGTACAACAGAAACAGGAAGTAAGAGTGAGAAAAAGTTGTGGTGAAAGAGTACAGCAGGGATCACCACCATCCCCTGCCGGAGCCTCGTGGAGCTTTAGGTGTTTTCGCTCAATAAACACTCACAACACCCGGTCTGGGAATCGAAACCGCAATCCTATGACCGCGAGTTCGCTGCCCTAATCACTGGGCCATTGCGCCTCCACTGTATATATATATATATATATATATTATATATATATATATAATGTATATATATATGTATATATATATATATATATATATATATGTATATATATGATGGAAGCACTCCGTCGGTTACGACGACGAGGGTTCCGGTTGATCCGAATCAACGGGACAGCCTGCTCGTGAAATTAATGTGTAAGTGGCTGAGCACTCCACAGACATGTGTACCCTTAACGTAGTTCTCGGGGATATTCAGCGTGACACAGAGAGTGACAAGGCCAGCCTTTTGAAATACAGGTACAACAGAAACAGGAAGTAAGAGTGAGAAAAAGTTGTGGTGAAAGAGTACAGCAGGGATCACCACCATCCCCTGCCGGAGCCTCGTGGAGCTTTAGGTGTTTTCGCTCAATAAACACTCACAACACCGGTCTGGGAATCGAAACCGCAATCCTATGACCGCGAGTTCGCTGCCCTAATCACTGGGCCATTGCGCCTCCACTGTATATATATATATATGTATATTTATATGTATATATATATATGTATATATATATGTATATATATATATATATGTGTGTGTATGTGTGTGTGTGTATTTGTTTGTGTATGTATATGTATCATGTGATAGTTGTAAATGAGTGTCACTGTCATACAAGCAGTATCATTTATTTCCAAATTCCACAAAAAACATGTCTGGCTTAGAAACAGGTCAGAGTTCATGACAGGAAAGGCATCCAGCTATAGAAAATCTACCTAAGTAAACTCCATTTGACCCATACAAACATGGAAAAGTGAACATTAAAACAATGATGATGATAATATATATAAGGAAAGTCTGTATCAAGGAAGTTTTGCCTGAGGGTACAGGCATGTAGTCCTGGTAAGTATTTGGTCAATAAACTCTGTGTTTTCTAAAGATATTTGAAGCAATGAAAAGCATGTCTGATGTTGATTATAGCAAAAGGGTATAATAGCATGTCTTCTTTTGATGTGAGGCCTAATATTCTTTGAAATAGATTGGAAAGCAGTGTAGTGGTTAAGTGAAAAATTTGGAAACTGTGTTTGTTTTATTTAGTAATTAGTAAAAGGAAGTGAAGGAAGGGCAGAATACAAAAGCTTTGCGAGTCCTCCATGAATGATAAGACTGATGCAGTTTGGACATCCGTCAGCTAATCACTATTGAAAAAATATGGGAAGAGGGCGGGGATTTCAAAGAGTTGCAGCTTTGGGGTGGAACCATTGAGCAAAGTATATAGAGGTTTGGATGTGAGATAAATTTGAATTGTCAAGAGATGTAAGTGCATAGTGATGGAAAGAAGCAGTCTGGATAAGAGGGAGTGAAGCTGTTGAAGTGGTACATATATGACAGATAAAAAAATTAGGGTTTCTTTGGACTTGTTGGTGAGTATTTGTCAATCAGATACGATATTCATTTGGATGTTGGCTACGATGGTAGTGTGTGTATAACAGCATCACTACCTCAGATATGTGAGCAGGACTGTAATTGCAGTTGCACTTGAGCTTTGAAGAGGGAGAGAAACGTTCTGAGTTCAAATTCCGCCGAGGTCGACTTTGCCTTTCATCCTTTCGGGGTCGATAAATTAAGTACCAGTTACACACTGGGGTAGATGTAATCGACTTAAACCCTTTGTCTGTCCTTGTTTGTCCCCTCTATGTTTAGCCCCTTGTGGGCAATAAAGAAATAAGAAACTGATCAAAGATGAACTGAAGAAGCCTAGTGTCTTTGTAATGAAACTTTGAGACTTAATTCACTGCCCAATTTAGCATCACCATTCAGTCTTTGGAGACCATTAGTGGAGCTCACTCTGTTGCAAGTTTTTAGGCCAGATCTCTGGTGGGAGGATATCTTCCTCTCTTCATTCCATTTGTTTCAAATCCTCTGTAAAAATAGCATAATGAAGGCTGTTCTTTTCCTGAATATGTGAAAAAAAATGATGTTGGGGTAACCTCCACCATCACCAATACCACCTCTCTACCTGTATATTTGTATATTCATTTAATGATACACTCATTTTCAACTTTAGGAGTTCTATGCTCATAGTTTCTTTGATAGTTATAATTTTGTTTTCTGAGAAGGTCCCAGCAAGTTTAAGAATGATATTCCTCCACTGGGAGAGAAAGAAAAATTCCTAGTATTCTGTATCATTCTACAATCTTATATTGGAATCTTGAGAAAACAATACTTCTACCTCTTCCAATATAAACCATCATATCTATCTATCTATATATATTGCTCAATTAAATGGGGTTGCGTGAAACGATCGTACTGCATTACCTTTGGATATCCATGTTGCTTATATTGATTCTAATCACCTTATTATGAAATTATATGGATAATACCGTACTAAATTGTGGTGCCACAACTTAAGTACCATATTCATCTGAATCTAAATCAACATTTCCTGTCGGCCTTGACACATTTCCTGGGTCCTTATGTTTACAAGGGGGAGACAAGCACATATTTCTATTTTTGTAATCAGTGGATTTATTTCACTAGAATTCTTATATGTTTACAAGGGCTAGACAGGCATCTCCAGCTAGCAAGCCATGCTACTCCAGACTGAGGACGAGCAAAGACTCAGAAACTAGTCTCTGGACGCAGGCTTAGCTGGGTGGAGGTGCTTGTCTCCCCTTGTAAACATAAGGACACAAGAAATGTGTCAAGGCCAACAGAAAGCGTTGCTGCTTCCTAGGGCTAAATAGCAGTGCTGTGATTCCCTTCATGGGACTGTCACATTAAGTTGACAGTATACAACTACTCTATCGTACCACTACTGCTTATATATCTCTGAGATATTTAGAAATGTAATATTTCTATCTATCTATCTATCTATCTATATATATATATATACATACACACACATACATGTACACATACATATATATATACATATTTATACATGCATATACATATATAAACATATGCATATATATATACACATACATATATATACACACACACATACATATATACATACTTATATACATACATATATACATACATGATGGCCATCCACCCGTGACTAAGGAAGACCATTGCTGACCTTCAGGAACATTGTGCACTCTTATATTTTGCCGTGTACCGTGCATGTGAGACATGAACCCTTTACAAACGTCATATATACATACATCCATATATACACATACATACATATATATTATATATAGTAAAAGTGGTGGATGCTCTGAGAGTATAGCTGCTAGAATAAGAATAGCCTGGACAAAGTTCAGGGTGCTCCTACCTCTGCTGGTAACAAAGAGTCTCTTGCTCAGAGTGAAAGGTAGACTGTATGATGCCTGTGTGCGAACAGCCATGCTACACAGCAGTAAAACATGGGCCGTGACTGTTGAGGACATGCGTAAACTTGAAAGAAATTAAGCTAGTATGCTCCGCTGGAGTGTAATGTCAGTGTGCATACACAGCAGAGTGTAAGCATCCTGAGAGAAAAGTTAGACCTAATAAACATCAGATGTGGTGTTGGTATAGTCATGTGATGCATATGGATGAGGACAGTTGTGTGAAAAAGTGTGACACCCTAATAGTGGAGGGAACCTGTGGAAGAGGTGGACCCAGGAAGACATGGTATGAGGTAGTGAAGCACGACCTTCGAACGTTGGACCTCACAGAAGCAATGAACGAGACTTCTGGAGACATGCTGTGCTTGAGAAGACCTGGCGAGCCAAGTGAGACCATAGCCGTGGCCAATGCCAGATGTCTCATTTAAAAGTATTCTTTGATCATCGGGTAATATGCCGTGCTTGTGAAGACCTGTTGAATAAAGTGAAATTGGAGTTGTGGCTGATGCCAGTGATGTGCTGGTAGCATGTAAAAAGTACCATTCAAGTGTTGCTGATGCCAGTACCGCCTGACTGGCTCCCGTGCCGGTGGCACATAAAAAGCACCACTCGAGCGTGGCCGATGCCGGTGACACATAAAAAGCACCATTCGAGCGTGGCCGATGCTAGTGTTGCCTGAATCGCACCCGTGCCGGTGGCACGTAAAACGCACCATTCGATAGTGGTCGACGCCAGTGCCGCTTGTCTCCCGTGCCGGTGACACGTCCCAAAACACTCTCGGAGTGGTTGGCGTTAGGAAGGGCATCCAGCTATAGAAACCTTGCCAAATCGGACTGGAGCCTGGTGCACCCTCCCGTCTTGCCAGTCCTCAGTCAAACCGTCCAACCCATGCCAGCATGGAAAGCAGATGTTAAACGACGACGACGATGATAATATACAGCCTTAATTGAAGGGAGAATATTTCATGATCAAATAAGTTGTATACAAAATAATTAAAAATTACTTGTATTTTAATTTAATTTTATGCAAGAGTTACTTTTATTCAAATAAACTTCGAGTAAACAACAGCTGGAAAAGAAATGCTAAATTATTTTGTCTTTGTTCAATATTTACTACTACTACTACTACTACTACTACAAGTAGTAGTACTAGTAGTAACAATAACAACAATATGGTTGATAAGGTTTTTATTTACAAAGTAGATATTTTGTTTACATATATTTACTACATCCGAAACACTGCAATATTCACAGTAAAAAAAACTGCATCCCGATTTGAACCCATTATCCACGGTCGATCAGTTGGGTTTGTCATTTACTCAGCCGTAATGATTTTAAATATTTTTTTTTCGCACGAAAAGTTGTGGAGACGGCCGAGACTAAAGTATTATTGGACGTAGGATCGTTGAAGTAAATTACTTGCTACATACACTGTGGGGGCGAATTCAGTCTACTGTACCTACCTCTACGAAAACTGACCTTGGGCCTAGTTCAAAGAAATCGATAATAGCAAGCATTAGAAAGGAAGGAGAAAGTTGTGATGTTTATTCATTTCCTACCAGGGTTTATGATGTAAGTGGAGTAAAACGTCTTAAGGGTTGAAAGTGAATCGCAGATTTTTTTTACTAGCTAGAAGTTATCGTTTCCAGGGTTGGCTTCTCTGCCTCGTTAAATATTCGTAAAAACATTGAAAATAATCTAGCACCATTTTGATGGGAGAGAACCCTTTACGGACTTCTATAGTAATGGCTCCTTGCTTGTCACTCACAGTAGACGACTAATTTAAGAAAAGATATATGGCCTTATAAAGACGACACTGTTCACGACAGTTGATAGTTGACATGTATGTACACTAAGTTTCTGGTCGTGTAGCCGTGTGTCCTTAATATACAGTACAGACCATGTGTAAGTCAGAATGAGAAAGAAAGCGAAGCAGTGCGAGAGAGTGAAAGAGAAAGAAAGAGAGAGAGAGAGTGAAAGAGAAAGAAAGAGAGAGAGAGAGGCAGCATGTTTTAGAGTTGTAGTAAGTGCTACGTAATCTTTCCCCCTCCTCCTTTACCGCGCAGTGTCAAACCAACTGTGCCGTGAAAAACTTACTACACTTTTCCCCTTGATTTGTTCACTGTGAGTTCCTACTATTTTATTCAACATCTCAAGCACAGCAAGGTTTGTAAGGATACAAATTTTTTTTGTCCTAATTATACCCACATATTCACACGCACAGACATATGTTTTTGTTTTGTCATTTTCGAAAATTACTTCATTCTTACTAACTTGTTGAATATTCTGAAAAAAAAAAAAATTCTCTTCCTTTTATGTTTGTTCTTTCGATTATTTTGAAATCGTTGCTTTTAACATAGATAGATATTAATTGAAAGTTATATTTTTTCCTCGACAAACTAACTTTTCGTATTGTTTAGTAGTTTTCCAGCGCTACTTTTACAGCAAGTTAGGAAAAAAAACTATTTATAACTTTGTTCAGTGAGTGTCATTATTGATATAGTTTTATTGGTAAATTTTTATCATTACACCCACCTCACTTTGAAGTCTTATGAACAACTGATAAAAAAAAAAAACCCAGAAAAATAACAAACTAACAAACAAACAAAAACCACTAGGTATACTTTGAAACGATTTTAAATCCAGGTAGGAAGTTACATATCTTGACAAAAGGTATGAATGGGGGGCAATTTTTGGACAGGTGTCTGCATTAGCTCCCCACCTCCAATATCCTACTTAATTGTCCCAACTCAACTAACTCCTCCGCTGTTTGTTTCTAGCATCTGTTAATTTCTTTAACTTCGTGTATCCTAACTTTAATTTATACTAGAACTCTAAAGATTGGTGGCCGTGTTTGTACTTTTAGTGCTGAGGGACGGAAATTAAGAATTTATTTAATTCAGATTTGGGAGAATATTTCTTAAATATATTTCTCATTCATATTCTCTAAGTTAAGCTAGAAAACCGAAGAGGTTTATCAAGTACAGGCCCCCTCTGTACACACGCACACACGTGTAAAATACTTAATCATCTGTATACTGGATATCTTCCTCCGCCCTCATTCTATATTTGTATTTTTCACTTTCGCATTAAATTACTCTTATATGATCACGCACACACACAATGATGTGTGCATTTCACGCATGTAAACATTCTAGCCTGTGGTTTAATCATCCAAGTTAGCTCGTATATTCTGTTATTAAAATAGATACCGTATTTTTTATAGACCAGTTTTTGCGGACGAAATTTTGGTGCGTTGTCAAGTAAAATATACAAAAGTCCATATTTAATAATTTTAAATGAAGTATGAATTACAAGTCATTAATTAAAACTCTAAATTAAACCCTAATCCCAGAATCCTACACGCATAAGGAAGCTTGATTTAATTATAATGCTTTGTATATAGAAAAGGGTTTCTTTAATTCGATTTTTCGGTTTCATAAAAGAAATAGAATTTGTTATTCCGGACCCAGTACTTGACTGGTGCTTTATTTTGTCGCTCCCGGGAAGGTGAAGGCTAAGATGAATTTGTTGAGGTTTGAACTCAGTATGCAGAGAGCCAAAAAAATATCGCAAGCATTTTTATCCAACGTTCTATATCAATAAATTGTTGGTTTCGCAGCGGCAAACTTCTGAGATTAGCTGACTGTTTTGGTATCCTCTTACACTTTCTTTTAGTTGATGGATAGGTTTTGCGAGTAAATCAAAGTTAAATGGTCAGTTTTATAAATGGAATTCACTATATGTAAATTGTGTTTTTTGCCACTATATAAAAAGCGATGGTATGTAACGAGATAATTAGAATACTTCTGGTTTCAGCATAGGTCTAATGTTTTTTAAACTAAAGAAAACTTGGTCCTCAGTTTTATTTATTTATTTTTACTCGAGTTTATATGATCAGGTGGGAAGAATGTTTATATTCGTGATCTGTTATGCGTTTAAATGGATTGTATGCGTATGATTAATTCCTATATAAAAAAATAAATAAAGAACGTTTGACATATGGGAGTATAGGTACCTCTGACCTTCTGACAGATATGGATATCGCTTTGACGATGACCCGAAACAAAAAGGGTTGATGAATTCTGGTGACCGTTCTTTACGAAAGGAAACGGTCAAGGAGTGAGATCATTCCTTTGTACAGTGTATTTGGGTGTTGACATGTATAGTTCTTTGGTGTGGTATTGAGAACGTCTATTGAAAGAAATATAAAAGTTTATATATTAGACATACAATAATATACCTGCTGCATTCAACCGACCTATTAACCAAAAAAAAAAAAATAACAAAACAAAAAAACTTCTTACTACGATTACTACTACTATTATTACTAGTTTGTACCACATACCAGGCCACAAATTTGGGTGTATTAAATCGATACCAGTATTTGACCGGTCCTTCATTGATTCATGAAGTTCAAAGTGGAATTTGAACTCCACGTATAAGGCTACAGTAAATACTGCAAGACCTTTTTCTCCTACGCACTAATAGTTCTACAGATTTACTGGTCTTAGTGGTTTCTAAAATAGACAGAAGGCCCAAGATTCGGGGAAAGTACTTTCTCAAGTAAATTGACCCCAGTATTTAACTGGTACCTTATTCTCTAACGGCCTCGTAGAAATGAGAGGTAAAGTTAACCTCGGTGGTATAAATCCCGGTGGTGTAAGGCGGCGAGCTGGCAGAATCGTTAGGACGGTGGGCGAAATGCTTAGCGGTATTTCGTCTGCCATTACGTTGTGAGTTCAAATCCCGCCGAGGTCGACTTTGCCTTTCATCCTTTCGGGGTCGATGAATTAAGTACCAGTTACACACTGGGGTCGATGTAATCGACTTAATATCTATGTCTGTCCTTGTTTAGCCCCTTGTGGGTAATAAAGAAATAGGTATAAATCCCGCAAGATATTTTATTCAACTCGCTAATTTGGTTTAGTAATCTATTTACAATAGCTAAGTGCTATAGTTAATCATTAGCGATTAACCTCAACGCAGTTTACAGTAGAAAGTACCATAAATTTCTGCGTACAAGTGGACACTTTGAAGCCTGAAAAAAAATCTCTCTATGACTAGGGTCCAGCATATTCGACAAGAATAAAAAGCGAGTCTTTAAACCAGTGGAATATCACTTTTAATCTCTTGCTTGTCCTAAATGTCCATGATTGCGTCCAGAATTTTAATCATTCCTTGTTTCATACGTTCTGAGTAATTTAAAACTTTCCTTTCATCAGTCCCAAATTATTCTGGTGTTTGAAAAGAAAATTGGGAATGGGTATTATATTTGACTCATGAACATCAAGGAAATATGTCCCGCTGTACACCACTTACCATATTCAAGCAGACGGCCGCACGTATATTTGAAACTGAAATTCGTCTTTGGTGAACATTTTAAACATATATTAACGCAACCATCCGCCAAGGCAACACTAGCGTCCAGATTTTTTTAAATACCTATAATGGGCCAAACATAGATGGGACATTTCAAAACAATACAGGACACATAATCGGGGGAAAAAATACAAAGAAATCGAGTGAAGTAGAAAAATTAAAAAGAACGAATGAAAATGATAAGATGAGTCGCAATGACCCCGAAGTCGAGTGGGTTACATTTAGACGTTATTTTTTGAACAGTTTTTTTTCCCTTTTAAAAGTTCACATCTTCATTTTTAAATGTTCATATTCTGCAATATTTAAAAATTTTCCAAGTCTTTATGTTGAATTATGGGTGGTAGGGTATCAAACCCCACGAAGCCCGCCAATTGAAATTATATACTTTGCATGTTTTTATAAACGTATTGTATCTGTCTTCGTTCAATGATACACTTGTCCATCCGTGAAATCCTCCCTGAGTAGTTTCACCCTTATTAAACCCTTTCACTTGGAAATCCTCTATTCCACATCCACATTCTTACTGTAGTAAACTACAAATGCCTTATTTTTCAAAACCTGCTCTTCAGTCCCTTCTACTGATTCCTGCTCCTTTGGTTCTGTTTCTATCGTCTTTGGGTGTCTTATCCGGTTCTGGTGCTGGTCCTTCAGAGTCTTCCCCTGTTGTCACCCCCCTCCTTCCCCTGGGGCCGATAAACCCGTCGCCCTCGCTCTGCCCTTCTCCGACTGCACCCCTGGTGCACCTCATACCACCCTTGCTGCCTCCGTCCGTCACTGTCACTTGGTACTCCGGTCCCAACTGCCTCCTGTTCCCCTCCACAGCCCTCTCACCCCGAGGAGGTCCGCGCCCAGGGCACTGCACCCTCATGCGGCCTCCCACTCCACACTCACAGTAACCTGGTCCTCACCCCTCAACCACCCCCAAGGGAACCCTCTCTCGGAATCTCCATCTGGCAGGGGACCCCTTCGATGTCCTTGAAAGCGGCAAAAATCCACATCTCGACACCACACTTCACCGGCTCAACTTGATCGCCCCTCCCACCGACACCACTTCGGGACTCTCCTCGGTGGCAACCACAACAGCTTCCACCAACTACTCTGGCTTCAGTTCCGGCGGCACCCCTCTAACGCGAATTCGTACATCTTGCCCGCTCCTGCATGTGGGCAACAGCGTCACCCCTTCACTACGCAAAACAGCGGTGGAATGCGAGGCAGCCCACTCCCCGGTGGAAAACCTCACCTCCACCGCACCACATTTCCTTCCTCGGCTAACGAAAGCTGCCGCTTTCAAAAGGGATCCCGAACATACCTCCACGCCATCCTCCGACAGGATCTCAATCCTACTAGTGGCGACCCATCGCAGCGGCCCATGCGGAGCTCTCACCGCCTTCCACGTTGAAAAACGAACCCCTCAGCCCCATAATGGGAAGAAAACTGCAAAAACACTCACACGCGAGTCGCCCAACGACAATCTTCGACGGTGATACACAACACCTCAACAACGGACAGCCTCGAAGAGAAAGCCCTCAGCATGCTACAACAATCTAAAACCGTGGTCAAGAACAAACAAACAGGTTGTTAGTCTGCAACACCAACGCCCTCTCAAGGATTAGCCAGAGATGAGTTTTAAAATAAGAATATCTGAAATAAACTCGACTGCTCTCACAAACGAGAATACTAAAAATGAACCCGATCGCTCTCAAATATTTAGTAAAAAACAAAAAAAAAAAAACAACAACAAAAAACTGGAAAATAATCCAGAATCCTTGACCGGTACCAGATCGATTCCAAAATCTAAGCAGTTCGTGTCAGTCATGAGGCCAAACATCCCTGAAAGTTTCATCCGAATCCATCTTGAGGTTCTTGAGATATCTTGCCCACGGACAAACAAACACGTCTGAAAACAATACATCCACCTTCGCTAAGGCGGAGGTAATAATAGATAGTACTTTAAATTCAGTATTAACGCTATAGTATACGCAGTTTCCGTCCAGGTTTAGGCTTACTTACTGTATGCTTGGGTGTCAACCTCTGCGTTAGGTAAGTCCAACCCAGAAATTTGAGCTAAATGTCGTGAGGTCGATGAACATGCCAGCTCGAATTGTACGCCGCAATTTACAGTATTATTGCCCCTCTCTGCCTTTTCTGTTACTGCTGCGGAAGTGATCGGTCTCGTATTCAGGCGTATCCATTCAGACACCTCAACTCGTCTCTATATCTTGTCACTCGTATTATCCCACTTAGCTATGTCCAGTTCCTCATTCTCGAAATGTCGACCTTCTGCGCGTATTTCTTGCAGCCTTGGACTTAGGTTTCTCCAATTAAGAGGAACAAGCACCGCATCATCTTACTGGCTTCCTCAGAGTTCCCAAGACGATGGATAAAGCTCTTCCTTCCAGGTTCAGCCAAACATTTATCTACTCCGGCTGTCTATAAGTATATCTTCCTTATGCAATCAAAGGAAATATGTGAATCTAACAATATCCAAGGACAAGGTCATTGACAAAAAGAGGCGAAGGAATAAATGCATTGTAATGTCGAATTTTTACGTTCTAATATCGACTTTGCTTTTCATCCTGTGAGGTCGATAAAATACCAGTTATTGTTTGACCTTTGATCAGCTCTGATCGAGCTTCTATGATAAAAAACAAACTTATTTTCAATTGTTGTGACTACATTATTCAGAGGTATCTTTCTCTTTAAGACGTTAGAATGTAAATTGATGAAAATTTGGCAATTGTTTTTAGTAGGTCGAGTGATTGCACAAAGATCTTTAAATTGATTGTATCTCACAAATAATTGTAATCTTAGGTTAACATGCAGTTTACTGACGAAAATACTAAAAGTAAATTGTCCTTAAAAATGACAGTAAATTGTGGGAAAAACCAGATGTGATTTCAGTGACTTATCACAGTTTCATAAAAACCCATTCGTATCTTTTGGGTGGACTTTGTATGTAGGTCTCTGCAACTTCTTTACTCATAAGTTGTCAACCATTCATTCAATTTTGTTAATCCAAACGATGACAGCATCTACACGCAGACTATAGAAGGACGATAAATGCTCGCCAAGAAGAAACTTAGGCAACAATGTGGGAATAGTGATGATCTATTTACATCTTATTTTCATGAGTATGTGTGGCGAAATAAATTTAGAAAAGTTACTACGAATTATATTTCATGCATTGAGCACTGTTGTTTTCACGTAAACGTGATTGTTTTTTGTCTTATATAAAACATATATATGGTTTTCATGTTAAATTAAATATATGTACGTCACGTACAATGTTTACATTAAATTACGGGATGTCACTATCATCACTTCCGGTTTCTATCGCAGTTTACTTTCATTTTCTTAAGGACACTGTACTTCCATTGTTTTACAAAGTGAAGCTGTTTGTTAACCGTAGTCTTGCAATGGTAGAAATCAATATCTGATAAAAGAAGTTTTTTTTCCAAAGAAAAATAGATTCATACATTTCCTGAACTGGGTAACTCAAAGGATCCACGTAATTTTTTATGCTGGGTTTCAGAATATATCATGATCTTCTTTAGATGCCTTTATTCTTATTAGCAAAATCGCAACCAATCGCTTTTCTTTTTACAGTTGGTACTCCAATCCTTAAGATGTACTAACATTCCATATTTTGTCCAGAAGAAAATCTGACCTGTATAGCTTTTCTTAAGCTGAATAATCTTCAGTCTCTGTATTGTATCGTCCTGTCTCTTATCACTGGTCTTCTAGTCGGTTTGAACTTTATTATTGAACCTACACATGCTTTGCAAACAACCTTACTGTTTTTCTCTCTGGGTCCTATGCTATTCTAAATATTCAAGCCTCTTAACCACGCCTGTCGTATTAATAACTCTCCAACCCGAATTGGTAATGTTTGTTTGTTTACGACGTTTTGTCTATACATCAACAAGAAGTAGTGTGTCTCCCGTTCTTTTGCATAGCTTTTATTTAATCGTTGCTAACTGTTTAATATCATCTGAAGATGTTTACAAATATCAACAGCATTGCTTTGATCTATTTCTTGTTTGATGCATGCTTTATCGAATAAGAAAGCTGGCTAAAGTTAACTCACCTGTTATGGATTTCTCCTATGCAGTTTTGTCCCGTGTATGTAACTTTTGCTGGCAGCAGATGCCATTATTATGGCCGATCGATTTATCTTTATGACTTTCTGCTTCGATTTCCATTTAGAGGGTATACATCAGATGTCATATGCTTTAGTTTTCGTTTTTGTATTCCCCTACCTACTTTCCAGTCCGAAGAACATGCTCATTAAACTGGTCATAGTAGTTGGTAGTATTGTAGTGGTAATAATAGCCGTTGCATTTCCACTTGATTGCTTGTCATGGCTGACATACATATTTCTACCTTCTCCCCTTGCAAATTCTCTCGAAATAATACTAATTTTTGCAGTCCGGCTCTTTTCCTTTCTTGTTGAGTTGTCTCTTGCTGTTTTTTTTTTTTGTCGGACACCCTTTCTCAAATTCTCCTTCCGTAACCTTTTCCTGCTTTGTTTTTGTAATGACCCTCTCATACATGCACTCACCTGTTGCTTTAAGACAATTTCCATCCCTCTTTTTTTTTTTTTTTTTCAACCCTTTTCTATTTGCTCATTTAACGTCTTTTACTTGCACCATTGGAGGTTTCTTCACATTATTCTTGTTTACTCTACTTTTAAATCTCTTTGCCACCACCTTTCAAACCGATCAATTATCTTGACCATCTGTCTCACGCCTTAAATTTTACAATATCTTCTCTATCGAAACCACCCTTCTTACTTTCGCCTTGTCTTTTACCATCTCTCTTTCTCCCTCCCCCAAACCATCTTATGATCCCTTCCTTTTGACCAATCTCCCATGATTTCTTTCTCTACCGACTCGTCTCTCACGATATTCCCTTCTCTCTCAACCCGTTTCTCACAATATTTCTCCTTCCCTCTCTTGTCATGTCACCGTTTCGTCTCTTTATAATTTCCCACACTATTCCGCCGCTCTCTCGGCTCACGTTATTTTTCCTCTTCTTCTCTCGAGCTCACTCTCTTTCTCTTTTTGAAATTCAATTTTTATTTTATGTTTAAACATTTGCTCTTTTCTTTTTCTTTTCATTCAACCATTTTTTTTTTTGCATTCTTATTCACTATCCAAATCTTGTGTTTTTTGTGTCCCATTATTGAATTGTGAAAATTAGCTGTTCACATATATTTATATCTATTGTCACTCAACTTCATTTAGTTGCTTATCCTTTGAAACAAACACTACATGATCGTTTGATACGAAGGAAAGTCTTGATTATTGTGCTTTTTACATGTTCACACGTTTACGCAGACACACACACACACTCTCTCTCTCTTGCCGGACTAATTTTTCTGCTATCTGAAACATGCAATTTCTGGATTTTGAAAGGAAGCAAGCAAAGAAAGAAAGAAAGAAAACTAGCATTGTCTTTTCTGATGTTTTGCCTTTTGTTAATTATAGGTGTACTGTTCTTTATTTTCCTCTAGCCGACAGAGAAGAATTGGTGGGATTATTTGTTTTGGGCCAAACATAACATTAAAACACTCTCCGTAATACACGGAAACAAGTTATGTTGACAATAGCAGCCGGCTACTGTTATTTGAAATGTTAATTACTGACCTGTCTAGTTAGCTTTGTCGGTGTTTTCTTCATTAAGGAAATGTGAAAGTATTGTATTTTCTAAGTTTGTTATTGTTTTGTCCTACGTCAACCTGAATGGAGAAACTCCGTAATCAAAAGTACTGACCCTATCTTTTAGTGTAATTTGACTGTTATTTCCAGCAGGACAAGCGATTTGGTCTGTCAGGTTGTTATTGTTTAGTCTTAGGTCAACCTTGATCAACCAGACCTATGATAGGAAACATTTCAGCTGTGCTATTTCTAACCGGTGGAATAACCTCGTTTACTAAAGGTTGTGTTTCACAATTTGAAAAGTTACCCAGTGAAATATATATTTATAATACTCTTTCTAGCACCTTTTAGTTGTTTCTTAGATTGTTCATCACCGCAAAGTTCCCAGACTTACACAGACAAACTGTCTGTCTGTCTGTGCCTGCCTGTTTGTCTAGGTCTGTCTGTTTGTCTTTCTCTGTCTGACTCTAACACAGCTTTGAAAGTAAGTTGAATGAACGTAAATGAAATCAATTGCTTGTTCCTTTCATAGGTACCAGTGGTTCTCAAGGTAAGGTGCATTCCCCACTAGTGGGGTTTGGAAATATTTTGATGAGGCATGCTAATTTTCTTTCTTTTTTTGCTTCCTTTCAAAATCCAGAAATTGCATGCTTCAGATCGCAGAAAAATTAGTCTGGCAGAGAGAGAGAGAGAGAGAGAGAGAGAGAGAGAGAAAGAGAGAAAATGAATAAAAGTTGTAGTTATAGATTTTAATTACAACTTTTTTTAATCGATTAATTCGGCATATGAAACCGTTAATCCGGACACGTTTTTTCTCTCTCCATTTTCCTTCCTCTCTCCATTGTTTTTTTTCTTCTCATTCTTTTTTGTAGAAGAGCGTAGGCTCGAAATGCTAAAGGCTCTTCCATTTTTCTTGGGCGTCAAACTAATACACCTTGTTTGTTGTTCCTTCACCTATCTCTGTCTTCTGTTTTTTTTTTTTAAATACAATTTTAAACCACATCACACCACACACACACGAGAAATTATGATTAACACAATTTTTTTGTCATTTGTTCTCTACGGCCGTTTCACCATAGTGGTTACTTGGGATCTTCTGCATTGGATGTTCCACGTGCAATAACCACAAATCGTCAGTGGAACACTTTATTGCGTTATGTTAGACATATGAAATGTCTGAAGATTTTCAGCATATATATATATAAAGAAAAAACTCTGAAAATGCAAGTCTTTTAAAAATATTTATCAACTTAACCGGTTTTACTTATTTGAAAAGATTTTCAAAAGTAAATTATGAGGGTTTGTGTATCTCTTTGGTGTCAGAAATTAGTTTACATAAATGTATTCAAATCAAGTGATAGTCTTTGACAATGATACGAAAAAGTCTGAAGCTTTGTGTATCCTCTGTGATGAGTCAAAAAATAGTTTACATAAAAACATTCAGCTCAGGTAATAAATTTTTTTACATTAAGAAGAAGATAAAAATTAGTTTACACAAATATATCCAAATCAAGTAATAGAGTCTTTGACAAGAAGATAAATCATGTCTGGTTTGTCAATCAGTGGGTGCTAAAGTTTTAGTCTCACTGTGATCAGAAACCATAATTGTTTGCAGCATCTTAAATTGAAAAAAGGTGAATAGAGAAATAACAGACTATTTATAGTTCTCGGATCTGGCTGTAGGATCTTGCATCTGGATGGAATTTGACAGTTACTACTATTTTATATAGAAATGGTGGCTCAAAATTGCTTTCTTTTTAAGAAATAATGTGGTTGGTTGATGGCAGTCACATGATCAAAAGATGGTTCTGTTTTTAAAAAAGGTGGCTTAGGGTTGCTTTCACTTTAAAAACAGTGATGGCAGTCACATGATCAAAAGATAGTTCATGATTGTTCTGATTTCAAATAGATGTTGTGGAGCCAAGAAAGTCTTGTTTGCTGAGCCAGTAGTTTGGGTTGGCGTGTGTATTATTCTGGGAAATGTGAATAGGGGATTAATGTGTGTGTTTGCATGTCTGTGTGTACATGCATGCATGTAAGTGTGTGTTCTATTTGTGTGTGTATACGTGTGAGTCTGTGTGTGTGTGTGTGTGTGTTGCAGTTGTCAGGGTGGTGTGTGTGTATGCATGTGTGTATGCCTGTGTATGTGTGTTATATTTGTCTCAGTACTGTGTCTGTGCATGTGTGTGTGTGTGTGTGTGTGTTATAATTGTTTGGGCAGTGTGTGAGTGTTGCGTTCATTAGTGTGGTGTGTGTGTGTATGCATGTGTGTATGCCTGTGTATGTGTGTTATATTGTCTCAGTACTGTGTCTGTGCATGTGTGTGTGTGTGTGTTATAATTGTTTGGGCAGTGTGTGAGTGTTGCGTTCATTAGTGTGGTGTGTGTGTGTATGGGTATATATGAGTGTGTCTGTGTTTGTTGTAGACTTGGGTTCCTGGGAGATAGGGATATTGTGTTTATGTGTGAATGTGTGTAGGGGGTATGCGTGCATGTAGGAATTAAAGTATTGCCTAGTTGTTCCAACACCAGTTGACAGTCTGAGTATATTTTTTAAGATATTAAAGTATGCTTAACTGTGGTCTATTTTCGAATAAAAATGTTTTCTTTATTTGTTTTTGGTCAGTGATGCTGTCTGGGCAAATGTACAGTGGGAAAACTTGAAATTAGGAAGATTTATTTTTTACAGAGATCTAAGTGGTCACTGAATGGTATCTGTCTTGTGGTGGGGTCCTGCAACTGTTGGCAGTGAACTGTCATCCTGTCTCTGAGGGTAAGGCTAGTTTGCCTTATGTAATCTTTGTGGCACCCTTTACACCTAATGACATACATTAAATTTTTTGAGGTGCAGGGGAAATTATTTTTTACATCAAAAGTGTGTCCTGACTGAAATTTATACATTGTACTTTCAATGAGGTGAATATAAGTCCCACAATTAGAGTGACCACATTTATTGATGGTTGGTGTTTGGCTTGTGGTGTGTATTTTTATATTAATGAGTAATTTTTTTCAGGTTGTCTCTTGCTTTTTATTATTTTATGGGTTTTGAGTGCTTTTTTTTAATCATGTGTCTTCACTCAGTAATGGGATGTCCTTATGTATAATGGTGTAAGCTTCTGTATTTCTTGGGTTGTGTGTTGTGAGAAATGGAAGACTATTTAGTATACTATGTGTGTGTTTTGGTTTCTGTAAATCTTGGTTGTCAACTGCCTTAGCCCATTCTATTCCATTATCAATTAATGATGATAGGTATTCTCTTTTGAGTAGAATTTCCTCTAATTCTTGGAATCTTTTGTCTCATGTTTCATAATTTGAGACAGTTGTACAAATTCTTCTCACTAGATTAAAAGGAATGTTTGTCTTTGAGTGTTTTGGTTGGTTGGAGGTGATTAGAAGGTATTGTTTGGAATCAGTTGGTTTGTAGTGGACATCAGTTTCAATGTTCATATCTTTTTTTATGATTAAGATGTCTAGAAATGGCAGCTGGTATTAACTATATTCCATTGTGAATCAGATATGATTGTCGATGCTGTTAATTAGGTTTTTGAATTCATTTAGTTGGTCGAATGTGTAACAACATAGAATGAGGCAGTCATTCAAGTAGTGCTTCCAATTCTCTTAAAGGTACTTGTAGAAATTCAGGCCATATTTTGATTTGGATTGTTCATATATTTGGACTTCCAGGTAAACCATAGCTAGATTAGTGTAAGTTGGGGCAATACTTGTCCCATCGCAGTCCCTGATATCTGTTTATAGGTGTTATCATTAAAGTTAAAAAAGTTGTTTTGCAAAATGAACTTTAGTCCCTTGATGATAAAATCTTTTTCTATTCTTACCAGGATCTCATTAGGGTATTTTCCAGCCAGAATCTTATTACTTCCAGTCTATACTGGTGTGGAATCGTAGTGTAGAGGTTTATCACACCAAAGGAGACAATGAAAATGTCCCTGTTGGTGTGTTTGGGGAGGTTCAGGAGATCCAGGTCATCTCTTACAATACTTGGTATGTGTTTGAGAACTGGTTTTAGTAGTCATCATCATCATCGTTTAACATCCACTTTTCATGCTAGCATGGGTTGGACAATTTGACTGAGGACTGGAAAACCAGATGGCTGCACCAGGCTCCAATCTTGATCTGGCAGAGTTTTTACAGCTGGATGCCCTTCCTAATGCCAACCACTCTGAGAGTGTAGTGGGTGCTTTTACATGCTACCGGCACAAGGGCCAGTCAAGTGTCTATAAAATTGCTTAGTCTGTGTGTTTCACAATTTGGGCCTGCCACAATTGGTCTCAGTTTGAGATCAGTGGGGTGTGGTACATTGAAGCAGGTTGAAGTGGACTTTTTGCATGCTTCATTAATTATTTTGCTCTTGTAGATTTTTGGAAGTTTGTAGAGGTTGCTGGTTTTGTATTCAAAATGTGTTAAATAGTTGCATTCCTTTCCGTTAAGTTTTTGTGGATTTTGACAAATGAGTGTGTTTAATTTGCTCATCATTTTTGATTGTTAGTAGTTGTCTACTCTTTCATAGTAGATAGTATCTTATAAGCGGTAAGATACAGAATTTTTGTAGTACTTGGTATCCATAATTACAACAGTATTCCCCTTATCTGCTTCCTTAAATATGATGTCATTATTGTTTTTTAACATGTGGATGATCTCCCATTCCCTTCGACTGGTATTGGATATAGGTTTAGGTTGTGGTAGTTCATTGTAAGGGAAAGTTGATATGTATCCCAATGTCACGATCAAGATACTGGACCAGGTACTGCAACAGCTTGGGTTTGGTTTAAAGGGCCCACAGCTCTTCAGTATCCTTCCAAAATGCCTGAGAGACCTGCATGGGGTGGATGTAGGTGTCTTCAAAACAAAACTGGATCTTCTCCTGTCAAGAGTTCCGGATGAATTTACCTCATAGCAGAAAACATAGACGGAGGCAGCATCAGACTCCCTCATTCACCAAATGCCATATATCAGAGGAGGTTTAAAGCGGTGAAGATGTAGAAAAGCGAATGGCAGTGCTCCAGCATGGCTGCAGCTCTTTATTTGAAAGTTAGTTAAAAAGTTATGTATAGTTAAAAGTTGGTTGTTTCAACTGTTGTAAATTTCTTTTTTGTTTTTAACTTTTTATTTTGATAGTTTCCTGTTTCCAAACAATTCTTTCTAGAACTGTGTGTTTTATTGGGGATTTCCTTGTGGTGATGGTGGTGGTAGTGGTTGACTGTAGAATGGTGTCATTGCTATAGCAATTAGTGTTACCTGTTGTTATCTACGTATCATTCTTTTGACTGTATTCTGATTTGGTGACAATACAATCTCTTGAGATTGCTATTATATGCTATTTTCAAAATAAACCTTCCACCACCATCACCACCACCACAAAGAAATTCTCAATAAAACACAAAGATCTAGAAAGAATTGTTTGGAAACAGGAAACTATCAAAATAAAAAGTTAAAAATTTCCAAGAAATTTACAACAGTTGAAACAACCAACTTTTAATTATATATTACTTTTTAACTACTTTCAGATTAAGAGCTGCAGCCATGCTGGAGCACCACCATTATTAGCTTTTCTACATTTTCACCACTTTAAACCTCCTCTGTTTGGTTAAAAGTTTGCTTCCAACTGCATGATTTCAGGTTGACTCTCATTGCATGGTACCTGGGGCAAGTGCCTTCAACCACAGTGTCGATCTGACCAAGCCTTGTGAGTGGATTTGATATACCGAAACTGAAAGAAGCTCGTCAGGTGCAGGAGTGGCTGTGTGGTAAGGAGCTTGCTTACTAACCACATAGTTCCGTGTTCAGTCCCACTGCATGTCACCTTGGGCAAGTGTCTTCTATAGCCTCTGGCCGACCAAAGCCTTGTGAGTGGATTTAGTAGACGGAAACTGAAAGAATCCCTATATATATATATATACACACACACACACACACACACAAGTAAGTTAGGAGTTATAGATGTAAACATATATATATATGTATGTATGCATATGTTTGTGTGTTTATTTTGGTTCCCCCTTCCCCATCGCTTGACATCCGATGCTGGTGTGTTTACATCCCCGTAACTTAGCGGTTCGGCAAAAGAATTCGATAGAATAAGTACTAGGCTTACAAAGAATAACTCCTGGGGTAGATTTTCTCGACTATAAGCGGCGCTCCAGCATGGCCGCGGTCAAATGACTGAAATAAAAGAATAAAAGAACAAAAGAATATATATGTGTGCATGTTTGCCCACCACCGCCGCTTAACCGATGTTGATGCGTAACTTAGCGATTTGGCAAAAGAGACTCGATAGAATAAGTACTAGGCTTACAAAGAATAACTCCTGGGGTAGATTTTCTCGACTATAAGCGGCGCTCCAGCATGGCCGCGGTCAAATGACTGAAATAAAAGAATAAAAGAACAAAAGAATATATATGTGTGCATGTTTGCCCACCACCGCCGCTTAACCGATGTTGATGCGTAACTTAGCGATTTGGCAAAAGAGACTCGATAGAATAAGTACCAGGTTTAAAAAGAAAATAAATAGGCGCAGGAGTGGCTGTGTGGTAAGTAGCTTGCTAACCAACAACATGGTTCCGGGTTCAGTCCCACTGCGTGGCATCTGTGTCTTCTGCTATAGTCCCGGGTCGACCAATGCCTTGTGAGTGGATTTGGTAGACGGAAACTGAAAGAAGCCTGTCGTATATATGTATATATATGTGTGTGTGTCTGTGTTTGTCCCCTTTGCTGGTGTGTTTACGTCCCCGTCACTTAGCGGTTCGGCAAAAGAGACCGATAGAATAAGTACTGGGCTTACAAAGAATAAGTCCCGGGGTCGATTGCTCAACTAAAGGCGGTGCTCCAGCATGGCCGCAGTCAAATGACTGAAACAAGTAAAAGAGTAGGATCGATTAGTTCGAGTAAAACTTTTCAAGCCGGTACCCTAGCATGGCCGCAATCTAATGACTGAAATAAGATAAAGAATGTAATTATGTTCTAACAATGGGACTGGAAAACTAAGCCAGTTTTCGATCGTTTGTTCTCAATCTCTTACCCCACTGTTTCAGTTTTGCGTAACCAATTGACTTTTGATACTCAGATCTTGTTTTGACAATTATCAGCAACATATCCGGTTTCTGTAGTTTATCAAAATATTCTGTTATTTACTGAATGACTTTACGAATTAAAATCATCATCATCATCTATTATTTCTTATTAGAGATGTGATTTCTAGACACTTTGAAGCTGCGTTTTATTGGTTGTAGTAAAATTTCGTAAATTATATTCCTTTAATACACACTTGAAACTATCACGTCTGCAACATTTCAAGGATTATTATAGGCTTCCAAATAAACATTGATATTTTTCCAACAATTATTTGTAGATTTACTCAATTTACGTGACAGTGTAAAGCTGAAAGATATGAAAGAGATTTTTTTTTTTATAAAACTTTTATAAGTAAGAAAAAAAAAAAAGGAAAAGCACAGACAGAGAACAGTTAAATATTTCTATCGTTTATTCTTTTTGTAGCCCCCGTGAATTGGAAGATCTTATTTATTGTTGGTTAGTAGATCCTTGAAATTAAATTGTACCTTCAACAGTGGTAACCTTTTAAAAACTAGTTGGAAATTTTTGCTTTAGAATTAATAATACTCTAAGATACCTGACCTGGTTTTGAAAAATACTATATGACCCGATCTTGAAAAATTATAGTTTAAAGGATAAACCAACAACGTCTTTGTTTGATAACCTTGCTCAGTATCTGGTACATCTCATACGTTGATACATCTGGTTGATGTAATGGAGGATTAAAGTTTGAAAGTTTATCTCTTAATTCTTCCCAACATTTTTACCAGTTTATCCAGTATCTATGAGCCATTCCGCATTCCAGCTTAGATTACCTACTTAATGTTGTTTCTCCATGAAATTATTTTTGGAAACGATACCTAATCGACAATTTCCTTCTTTCTTTTTATTTTTTTCTTGATTAACCTTTCTTTTGAGAAAAATAGTCCTTTCAAAACCAGTTTTGTATTGCATATCACCTTTTGAATAGTCTATTTACGAAAACACATTTAGGAATGTTAAGGTAATACAGGAAAACGAAAGCAAATACCTCTACGCGGTTGCTCTCAACCTTCCGCAAGTATCAACTATATTTTCCTCAGATCGTAACCCTACTCTCTTAAAGGAAAAAAAAATACATAGGATTATGTAGTGCTAGATACTTTCTGAAAATTAGGATCAGATGATCATAATAGGGATACATTTGATCAAACAGAATTAAACAGCAGATGTTTTATACAACACGAAGAATATTCCGATTCGTATCAAAAATAGCTATCGACTTACTGAGCATGCTTTTCTTGATTTCTTTTACCGTTACTGTTACAGTCTCTACTTGTCTAAACTTGCTGAATGCAGATTCCTCACACACGTTTCACAGCTCTGCTGGTGTCTTCTCCAAACGCTTCCTCTCAAATGCATTCTTCTGGAGTCTCTATCTTGCAAGTATTTGACATTCACATGTTCAAACTGATCGATGACTGCATTAACTTTATCCAACTATCCATATCGCTTAGCTAGATAGACTTAACCTACTGAGCATTGACCTATTTTTGTATCATATATGAATGGCCCCTCGCCTTTCAGAACTTCAGGAAAATCAATGTTGTATATAGCATGAACAAAACCTTCAACCATGCTTAAAGCAATTTTACATGTCAACCAACATGTGTAATATTGCCACAGCTTTCTCTTCAAAGTCAGACAATACTTCGACCATCTGTAGTTGCTTACCTTCACAAAACTCAAGTATAAACAGGTTATACTTGGTATGGCTCAGATACCTGGAACAATACTTCTGTCTGTCTGTCTCTCTCTCACATACCTCTAAACTGCATCCTTAATTAGCCACCAGGTAAAGGTACACTTTAGAGCTACTTATGTTATTCGCTGTCTCTTCTCTTTTCTACATTCCTGAATTCACACACTGATGCACACACGTCAAATTCTTTCCACTATCTTGTATCTCACCCCTAAACACTGCGCTAACCGCTTCAACTAAGTATTCTTTTCTACTCTAGGCACAAGGCCCGAAATTTTTGGGGAGCGGGCCAGTCGATTAGATCGACCCCTGATAGGATGAAAGGCAAAGTCCCCAATGTTTTCATAAGTTTAACCCTCTACCATTCTGTTTGCCCTCTTTTTTCTTCCCTACAAGCATTAATTTCAGAAGTTCATGTTGAACATTAAATGCATCTCTCACTTTCTTCTCTACTTAGACACATCACACCAGGTTTGCGCTATTTCTATTATGAAATAAATTAATAAAAAACACTGCAATGAGGAAATGGTAATTTAGTTTCATTCTGTAACATCAAAGCACAAACTCTCAGTGTAACAGACTTGGAATACTACACATCTGTTCATGATCAATACATAAAGTCCCAAATGCTAAGATCTCTAAATCTATGACGATTCCCAAAACGTTTACAATATTAGCAAAGGTTTCTTATTTTTCCAGCCTTCAACAACTACTAATACTTCTACTGAGCCCATGCACAGTTGGTGCAGTTACTAAACATATAAACATCCTGGATCTTTTCGGTTTGAACGGCAGTTTTTTCTAGAGGTGTCGTATGAAATTGTCACCCATAATTATGACCCTAGTATCGATCTATTGCATTTCAATCTGTTTTACGGTTAGGGGTGGGGGGAAGGGTATCTTTTTTTCTTCAGAAATGTAAATAAACCCAATCTGTTTCTTAAACGAGAGACATATTCATACGGCACAGAATGTTTTCACCTCAATAGACGTCATTGATTGGTTGAAATTGCAGAAATTGAAAAAACAAAACAAAACAACAACAAATATCTTACAAACTATAGAATTTTCTCAATAAAGCCAAGAGAAAAAGATGTTTTATAAACACATTCTACCAGTATACGAAGTTTAAAAGTGTTTAGTTAGGTGGAAATTATTTTAAAAAACTGCCGGTCAAACCGAAAAGATCTAACATCATAAACTGCATCCATATTAAACATATCTTCAGTTTTGACTTCAATTTTTAAAAATAATCTGTAAAAGTGCGCCTTTCTTCGAAAATTCAGCCCTTTAAACATGTCGAAATATCTGAAATTGACTGTTGAATCTCTTTTGTGGAAACGTAGAAGTTTTAAAGCTTGTCTTCTTTCGGATAATAAGAAAATCAATTTTAGATGTAATTCTATTCTAAACATTAAAAACTAACATCTTACAGGGTTTCTTTTTACTCTATGGGAATCTTTAATAAAGTGTGAGTTACTGAAATTCCGCAGTAGTTATTTTTCCCTGTTTTGCGAGTTCCTTGTAGATTTGGCTCCATGGAAGACATTCTGATTGTCTCCGAGGAGTGGAAATTGGACAATAAGCAAGGCAATTGTTAACAAGTAAAAATGAGGTGTGCATCGGTGAATATTTTGTTTTGATTTCGTAATGACTACAAACGTTTTCATTACGTTTAAGATATTTGCAGGTAGTTCGGAAGTTGACAGGATCAAGGATATTGGAAGTGAAGTCGGTAGTTGATAGGATTAAAGCTGTTACCTTTTTGGATGGATGCGACACAACGCTTTTCCAAAAGAAAAAAAGGCAATCTTTCGTCTCTAGTAGACCTTTCCGTCGATTTCCGTAAAATTTTTTTTTTTTACATATGGGCTTGCGGGAACTTTTGAAGTAATGAGAGCGAAAGAGACTAAGAGAAAGCGATTGTATGACGAGGGAAGTTCTTTTGAAGTTACCGTGCATGTGAAGCATTGATGTACATGTGTGTGTGTGTGTGTGTGCGTGTTTGATGGGGTGTGGGAGACAGACAAGTATGTTGTGTAAGTGAAGTGCTTCTGTTAGTGTGTGTGAAAGAAAGAGATAACTGAAATGTTTTACTCGGTGTATGTGTATATGTATGTATATTACTTCAAAAGTTCCCGCAAGCCCATATGTAAAAAAAAAAAAAATTTTTTTTACGGAAATCGACGGAAAGGTCTACTAGAGACGAAAAATCGCCTTTCAAAAAAAAAGTTAGAAATTGATTTCATTGAAATTCTTATCATTTCAAAAATACTCACCTACGAAAGCATTTAAGTCACCCCTCACCCAAGAGTAGTTAATAAACCAGGACCGTTGTAATCTCTCTGTGCCTTATATATTCCGCATGCATTTTCAGTAATTAACCTGGTGCTACGGGACGAACTGAACATATTGTTCTAACTTTTGTACTTATACAAGTCACAACATGGATTGTGAAGAAGTGAAAGTATTGAATTACTTTATTTTTGTTCGTCATTCAGGAATGTTCATTATTACGAACTGAAGCGGAGGTTATTTGGGCTGCTAATCTTTCCCCAAGTTGCACATGTGAGAGGCTAGGAAAAAAAAGTGGTATTTATCTGTCTTTTAGCTTTTTCCATTTAACATCCGACTCGAATTTTTGAGAATACTATCCAGTCCTTGTATAGAAAAAGGAATAAAGGTATGCATGCACACATGCATTTCACAAGCTCTTACCTTCTCTCGGTAAACACTTTCTTTTTAATTTACGAAATGAACTGAAGTGTGTCTGTCGCAGTCACGTCTGCCGATTATTAATAAAAAAAAGACATTTATAAATACATATGCATTGTGATTCAAAGGCACCCCACTCATTTTCGGTTTTTGAGTAACACCCGCACGATTTTCACTAAGAAAAAAAAAAACGGATTTTTTGCATGGAATCAAGTATCTTCACCTCCTAATATGTTGCAAAACAGATTTTTTGGGTCCGAAAAACGGGGTGGGATGAGGTGGAAGCCTTGGAACCCCTCCCCCCCTGATCTTTTCACCAAGGAAAAAAGAAAACTCGTTTTTCTGCGTGTTATCAAGTACCCTGACCTAATATGCTGCAAATCCCTTATTTTGGTTCGGAAAAAGGGGGAAACCCCCCCCCCCACCAACGTCCCGGGATCATTGTAATTTTTTTTTTGTTGAATGAATTCCTGTGACCTCCTAATATGCTGCAAAACAGTTTTTTGGGGGATCCGAAAAACGGGGTGGGGTGAGGTGGAAGCCCTGGAAATGTCATCCCCACCCCATTGATCTTTTCACCAGCGCGATTTTTCGTAAGAATTTTCGCTAATCTACTGTGTTATACTACGTATATCTCTAAAGTTCAGTTTTTATTGTCTTGTTAACGTAGATGTTTCCACGTTTGCGATAAAACGTTCGTGTGAATGCGTTTATATGCGTGCTTAAATAAATAAATAAACAGTAAATAAATAAATATATTAGCGTGTTAACAACTTCTGCTTCAAACAACTGTTAATTACTATATATATATATATATATATATATATATATATATATATATATATATATATGCTAACACTTGGATGTAGTTATTTCTTGAATATTTACTAAATATAAACTAGAAAGAGAAAAATACAGATAATGCTGTCGGGAGTACGATAATGTGACTGATGTGCAAAAGAGAGGTTTCGTTGCCCGCTCATTTGCTTTGACACTGCCGTCATCTGATTTCGTGGGAATCACCAAAACTCACTCATTCTTTCTGTCTAACATATTACATATCCTGACTACAAACAATATTGTGAACATGTTTTCCTATTACACATCCTATTTTTACGTCACTTCAACCCAATTCACTTTTCTAATGTAATTTGGGCGCGGTCCTTAACGATTTTATATCATCCCATATGCATCCATCTCTCTTCTCTACCTTGTTTCCATCACATTTCTTTTTTCCCTATCCCTATACGTTTATATATTTTCTAGCTTTCACTTTTTTCCATCCCATTTTCTTTCTCCATTTTTTTCCTCAGTCGAAACTTTACCTTTCGCTATTTACTGTCTTATTTCAAAATAAAATATTTTGAAATCAATATCTTTGACACTAAATACTGACCTTTCCACAAATCTGACGTGGTTCATACTTAATTGTGACTGGTGATTCTCACAAATATACTTAATCCGTTTTTTTTTTCTCTGTTTGCAATTCTCTTTATTGTCATATATAAACATTATACATCATCTAAAAGTTTATAATGGGATGTCTGTAATACATCCATCCATACATTTATTTTTTTTATTTGGTTTGTGAGATTTTTGATGTGAAATCGTGTGTTAAAGCAGATTTTGTTTAATAATAATAATAATAATAATAATGATGATGAAATTATTGTATACAGTGCTCAGGTGTACCACAGCTTGTCAAAAGTGCGTATAAAGCATATGCAGTAATGTACAAATGTCTGGAAAGTGAACAGTGTATGAGTCTGATACATGCTTGCGTGTGCATGGAGGGGAGAAAGATCAGGTGTAGTGTTGGCGAATCTGAGGAAGCATGGAAGATTTGAATGGTGCAGTGCTCCGACAACCGATGCCGGCAGTTTGTTCCATGCTTCAGCAACTCTTAGCTTGAAAAGATGTTTCCGAAAGTCATGGGAGCTGTGTTGTTTTCTGACTTTGTAAACATGTCCACGGGTGTTAGACAGGTAGAGTTTGAAAAGGTGCTCAGAGTTATTGTTTGTAAGATGGTTAATAATTTTATGGGTGTCTGCCAAGTCAGCTGCCAGACATCGGAGTTTCAATGTATCCATATATCCATGGGAAGGTCATTATGCCAATAATAAACGGACACGATTGTTTAACACGTGTGTTTATTATTGACTAGCAGTATCGCCCGGCGTTGCTCAGGTTTGTAAGGGAAATAACTATAAAGCATTTTTAGAGAGTTATAGCCAAAAAATGGAAAAAAAATGATGGTAAATTTTTTTGAGAGTTAAAAAAGGTGGAGTTGCGTCCCCTAGACAGTCTGTGGTTTGGGTTTCTGATTCTCGACCCCATGTCGAATTTATCGATTTTTTTCAGAACTGGGGGAACTTTTCAAAATTTTCGCTGCGTTAGTTTTGAATTATGACATTGGGCTATGTGTATGTCAAGTTTCATCAGAATCGGTTGAAAGCCGTGGCCAGAGTGAGGGTACAGAAAACGCACAGACAAACTGCCGTTTATATAGAGAGAGATATTGAATTGGCCAAAAAGTCCGTTCGGTTTTTGTCGACACTAATCTTGAAGCATTCTCTTAAAAGTAGCTAGCTTCAGTCTATCCCCCGCACATGTAATGCAAACTTGCAACAAAGACGGGTTGTATTTTGGGTGCTTGAGATTACTCTAAAAATGAAGAACCAAAACAAACATAAATCGATAGCTGAAAACTAGAGGAACATGACCTACCATCCAATAGAACATTCAATATATATGTGTGCACTTTCATTATTAGTATGTCATGAATGTATAATTTCAAATTTTCCACCGGAAACTTGTGAATTTTTATTACCTTGTATCTTATCGTGTGAATTATTAATTCAATAAGTCTTATATTATGTTGATGTTTTATATTTTGCCTGTGTATTTATATATATGAGCATTTTTGAATATTTTTAAATACCTACGAGTTTTATCTTATATCATATCGACGTTTTATATCTATTTTTTAAAATATCTATTTGTATATCTATTTATGTATTTATATATTTAGAATGCCAACGTATTTTTTAAATATTAAAAAAATATTTTTAAATATCTGCATATTTTTAAATATTAAATATTTATCTGTTCATATACTTGTATGTTTTGATACTGTATTATCAGGAACTTTATATTGATTTACTAATGTCCAATGAAAGTGCACACGTATATATTGAATATTGTATTGGATAGTAGGTCATGTTCCTCTAGTTTTCTGCTGGTATTGCCTCCATTGAAATCATACATATATATATATATTACTCTTTTACTCTTTTACTTGTTTCAGTCATTTGACTGCGGCCATGCTGGAGCACCACCTTTAATCGAGCAACTCGACCCCGGGACTTATTCTTTTGTAAGCCCAGTACTTATTCTATCGGTCTCTTTTGCCGAACCGCTAAGTAACGGGGATATAAACACACCAGCATCGGTTGTCAAGCAATGCTAGGGGGACAAACACAGACACACAAACACACACACGCATATATATACATATATACGACGGGCTTCTTTCAGTTTCCGTCCACGAAATCCACTCAAGGCTTTGGTCGGCCCGAGGCTATAGTAGAAGACACTTGCCCAAGGTGCCACGCAGTGGGACTGAACCCAGAACCATGTGGTTGGTAATGATAGGGATAGGCGTCACTCTGTAGTTGAAAAGTTTGCTTCCCAACCACAAAGCTACAAGTTCAGTCCCTTTGCATGGCACCTTGGGTAAGTGTCTTCTAGTATAGCTTCAAGGTTTTGTGAGTGGATTTGGTAGAAGGAGACAAAGAAACCTATTATATATGTGTAAGTGTCAGCATGAGCGCGTATGTGTGTTTGTTTCCTTGCCTTGTTGACATTGTATGGTTGTTGGAAGCTAGTTTCACTGTCATATAAGAGGTGTCACTCATTTTCAACATTCTGCAAAAATATGTCTGGTCATGGAGATGTATTATTTTGCTTGGAAGGTGTGGGTTGGCAACAGGAGGAGCATCTGGCTGTAGAAAATATGCCTCAATGAAATACTTTGATTGACTCCTACAATCATGGAAAAGAGATGCTAAAATGATGATGATCATTGTTTAATGTCCATCTTCCATGTTGAGCTATAGAGATATGTTTGTATCATTGTTTTTGTTCCCACTAACGCTTGACAACTGACGTTGGTTTGTTTACATCCCTGTGACTTAGTAGTTCAGCAAAAGAGACTGAGAGAATAAGTAGTAGGCTTAAAAAATAAGTTCTGAGGTCAATTTGTTTGACTAAACCCAAGAAGGTGGTGCCTCAGTATAGCCACAGTCCAATCACTGAAACAAGTAAAAGATAAAAAAATATCTGTTGTTTCTCTGTTTGTTTCCAAAGAATTTACCAACATTTGTGAGAGAAAAAAAAAAACTAGTGAATATTCCATCAATACCAGTTATGAAGAAAGAACCAGAAAAGTGTTCAGTCCACGTGGAAATGTCTTCATCAACTCTGTTGGATTTGGTCTGATAAGAGATTCTGAAGAGAAATGGGAACATAAAATGGAATCTCTTTCTGTGACAGAAACAATCCAGATTCTGAGTCACCTGCTGGTTTGACAATTACTGGATTCTGTTTATTGTTTGGATGATTTGAAAAATAACTCAAAGAAATGTGCAAGTTGGTGTTAAAAAATGTAGAAAGATCTGATATAGACAAGAATAATGATAATAATTATTCAAAGAGAGAAGGAAGAACAACAGAACAAGCAAATGGAAAGAAATGGAATTACATGGCCAATTTATGCAACAAACCAGGAATGTTGGAAGTAAAGAATGCTGGCTCTGGATGATGCACCAAAGCCTGAAACAAGAGACTGAAACACTAATTATAGTTGCTCAGCAACAAGCCATTAGAACAAATCTGATAAAAGCAGAACTCGGTCAGATGACAAAATGTAGAAACTACAGGAAAGGAGGTGACTGTATCAATCATTTCTTGAGTAAGTGCAGTATACTAGCACAAAAAGAGTAGAAGTGCAGGTACGACCGTGTAGGTAAAAGAGTGCATAGGGATGATAGCCAAGTGTGTGGCTTCGAAATAAAAGTGGTATGAATGGCTAAAACTCTTGCCAAGTCTTGACCAATTGGCCTGTTCTTGACTCAAATTCGAGTTAATCTTTTACCCCATATAGTAGGGAATTGTTATAAAGATCTGAGATGTGCAAGTAATTGTTGCCATTCTTCTGACATTTTGCTCACTGCTGAATATGGCAGCTACTGTCCTGTATTGTTTTCCTTTATATATGTGTAGCACTGAGCACCACACATCTTGGAAGCATTTTTCTGTTTCTGCCAGAATAGGAAACAAATTCCCTCTCCTTGTGAGAAATGCATTTATACACAATGGCTTTTTTATTCACAGTTAGTATTTTTGTCCTCACTAAGGGACATAACACCTGGTTTTACAATATCAATTTTGTACTGGAGGGCTTCAGCTTTCAGATCTTGTACTAAATGCACAGTTCCTGGCTAACTGAAAAAAAGATGGAGTTGTTGTTTTGGTTTTTAATGTTTTTGTTGTTGCTTTCCACACAGCTTTTGTTGTTATTACTTGTTGTTTTCCATCTTGTTGTTCACATTGTTGTTGTTACTGTTGCTGTTTCTGCTGTTGCTATACACATTACTATTACTGTTGTTGTTGCTGTTACTGGTGTTGCTGTTGCCATTGCAACAAGACCAAATTCCATTGCTTTGAGTTGATAAATTTAACTCCAGCTTCCCTGCCATTAACATCATGTTCATGGCTACATTGGGGGTCAAAACTGGGTTGACAGAATGCTGTCCACATCTGATCATTATTATTTTTCATATTCTGACATTTTTTTTAAATTGGAAAAATATATGAAATCTTTGTTTTCATAAGAATGCAAAGTAGATATACCACTAAGTTACACTTCTGAAAAGGGGTTGTAACAGAAATGTTACCACCATGATTCAGACAATGTCAGCAAAATAATTATTTCAAAATAATTGAATGAATGGACTTTAATCAGCTGAAACAATTGACTAAACTCTTAAAACTTTCCATGACTTCCCAGTATGGCAGCAATAACGATAATAATCCTTTCTACTATAAGCACAAAGCCTGAAATTTTTTGTAGGAGGAGGGGTTAAGTTGATTACATCGACCCCAGTTCTTGACTGATTCTTTTTTCATCGACCTCAAAAGGATGAAAGGCAAAGTTGACCTCGGCAGAATTTGAACTCAGAATGTAAAGACGGATGAAATACCACTAAGCATCTTGTCCAGTATGTTAACAATTCTACCAGCTCACCAATAATAACAGCAACAACATCAGTAATAACAATAGCATTTTTAGATGTCTATAACATTTTTTTCTTCCTAAGACAGTATGATTTTTAACCTTTGTGTCACTATAAACCGTAGAGAATCTGTTTAAATAATATCAAAGTGTGCATGATTCAAGGTAAGTAACAGAAAAAAAAAAAAATGCTTGTTAAATAACCAATAAACCAATGAATGTCTTCAGCTGAGTCTTCTGTAGCTTGTTCTTAGGTCAATTATTCAGTTTTGGTGTATTTTCAATCCTACAGTCTTGGAGTCTTTGTATCAATGCATATATTGGTGTATTTTGAATCCTACAGTCTTGGAGTCTTTGTATCAATGCATATATTGGTGTATTTTGAATCCTACAGTATTGGAGTCTTTGTATCAATGCATATTTTGGTGTATTTTGAATCCTACATTCTTGGAGTCTTGTATCAATGCAATTTTGTACTGGAGGGCTTCAGCTTTCAGATCTCGCACTGAATGCACAGTTCCTGGCTTACTGCCCTCAATAAAGATAGAGTTGTTGTTCTGATACTTCCCTATCCCTGGTGATTAAAAGTTTAATTATAAAAAATTAATTATAAAAATATTTCCTGAAGGTCCTATACTAGATTCCTGAGCCATTTTACCAATTTACATAACATCAATAGTGACTTGCAATTTTACTTCAGAATTGAGTGTTTGACATAAAACTCACATGGCTGTAAAACAGCAGTTCAGCTATATTTCTAAATAATTGAATTTTTATATCTTTCCAATTCATATTAAAAGAGTGAATATAAAATTGAATTACATTTGAATATATTACTGCTGAATATCATTGAAGAATTAATGAAGGCAATTTTTTTTTTTTTTTACTCTTGTCCATTCCTGAAAACTGTGACATATATGACGAGTAAATTAAAGTGAATTACTGCTGCTGCCACCACCACCACCATACCATATAAATTCGATAAAGTTATTACTGCAATATTAAATTATTGACAATCTGTTCTATATTTTAAATATTTGAAAAATGCCAAAGATGATTTTTGAATTGATCCGTTTACATATTTCTACACTTTTTGTGGTTTAAGATGATGAACTCACTAAATATGGATTTCAAATTTTGGCACAAAGCCAGCAATTGCATTGAACCCAATGCTCAACTGGTCCTTATTTTATTAACCCCCAAAGTATGAAAGGCAAAGTCAACCTCAGCAGAACTTGAACTCTGAACTTAAAGATGGATGAAATGCCGCTAAGCATTTTGCCCAGTATGCTAATGATTCTGCCAGCTTGCTGCCTTCATCTCACTAAATGTTGAAGTTTCTGCTTTTGATTAACTGTTTTCAAAGAGGATGCTTGCTGTTGAAGGCTTTTGTTTGGAAACCAAATTGCCAATTTTTTTATAGTAAAAATGCTAACATAATTTTATCTAATATATACTGATTTGTTTAGGAGTGGCTGTGTGGTAAATAGCTTGCTTACCAACCACATGGTTTTGGGTTCAGTACCATTGTGGAGCACCTTGGGCAAGTGTCTTCTATTATAGCCTCAGGCTAACCAGAGCCTTGTGAATGGATTTGGTAGATGGAAACTGAAAGAAGCCCGTTGTATATATATATATATATATAGACACACAAACATATATATATATGTTTGTGTGTCTATGTTTGTCCCTTTTCACCATCACTTGACAACTGATGTTGGTGTGTTTACGTTCCTGTAACTTAGCAGTTCAGCAAAAGAGACCAATAGAATAAGTACTAAGCTTACAAAATTTGTTTGACTAATGGTGGTGCTCCAGCATGGCTGCAGTCAAATGACTGAAACAAATAAAAGAATAAAACAATAATGTCCTATTCCATGATAGAAAGATCAACCAAAAAAGTACTCTATCTGGTGAGAGATAAATATTATTTATATATATATATATATATATATTGAACTCTAGGACTCACAAAGCTTCTTACCTGGTTTTCATGATATATAAGTGACTTGAGATTTCATGGTATATAAGCGACCATAAAAGCGATGCCAGTCCATTGCAGAGTTCAAGGCCTGCAATTTAGAGGGGAGAGTACAAATTAATTACATTGACCCTAGTACTTGACTGGTATTTTATTTTATCAACCCTGAAGGGATGAAAGGCAAAGTTGAACATGGAACAAAAAGAGCAAGAAGAAATACTGTTAAGCATTTTGTCTGGTGTGCTGACAATTCTGCCTTATACTAACTTATAACATTATTAAATATTAAAGATGGGTTGATAGTCAACTGCTTGAATCAGTTTCTAATTGATTTTTGTAGTCATATTTTATGAGTGGTCACTGTGAAAAAAATTGCTTCAAAAGCACATTTAAATTTGAGCTAGTGAAAAAATTAATTTATGAAAGTAGAAAATAAATACATCATTTTTTTTCTATAATTAGTAAATAAAATTGCAGTGACTGAAATAGTAATTATTTAATCCATTTAAAGATGTTTTCTTCAAAGAAGTGTAAAGCAGATGCGTCACTCTTAGGACAAAGTGCATCAGTAGTGCATTGTGTCATCGGTCAGTTCCAAATCTCATTTCTGCTTTGCATTTATACATCAACTAGCAGTATCGCCTGGTGTTGCTCGGGTTTGTAAGGGAAATAACTATATAAGCATTTTTAGACTTATAGCCAAAAAATAGCAAAAAAATGCATTAAAAATGGAAAAAAAATGATGGTAAATTTTTTTAAAATCGTTGACTCATCGTAGACATTTTTAGAGTTACTTCCCTTATATGATAGCGAAAAAATGCATTAAAATGGAAAAAAATGGTAAATTATTTTTTAAATCGTAGACTCATCGTAGACACGCGCTAATACCCAGAAGGGCTTGATATGAATCACGACTATAAGATACCTGCTTTTGGTTACACTGCACCACAAAATGTGGGAGTAGTTAGGAATCTAAATCGTAGGAGACAGACACACAACTTGACTTTTATATATAAAGATTACCTCAGAAATTTTTGATAAGACTGAATCAGAATATTTTCCAAACATCTTCACATATGTGGTATACTGTACTGGAAATGTTGGGTCTATTAAAGATTTTTTTTTCACTACGTAACATAGGGAAATAAATTATAATTCTACTTATCCTTGCTTGCCTATATAGAAATAGAAATTGCCTTCAGCTTGAAAAAATATAAAAAAATAAAATAAAAAACTGGCGTAAGCTTTATCACACATCAGTTCTTTGGTAAAGTTGGTTGGTAAAGTGGGTAGGAGGTTGTAAATCAGAGGTATAGCTCTTATATCACTTGTGTAGTTCTTTAACCACTCAACTAACTCTTCTCAAACATATTACAATTGTGATTATTCTCTTTTATCTTAGTCAAGTAGTAGTTTGTGTTACTTTTCTTTGTTGTCATTTTCAAATGTTAAGCACTTAAGATCACAAAATTCTTTCATGAAAGAATTAAGCTTATTTTTTTTAAGGTTTCTATGTATTTGGAAACGATTTGGAATATGAAAGATAATAGAAACTATTTTGTTAAGTAATCTACAATGGATAAATACCTACTTCCTCATCGTGGCACTCCTGAAGGACTTTGACTTGTACTCATTCAAAGTCAGAGAGTGATTTTTGTTGAATTTTCTTGGCTCCTGGCAAGATTGAGGAAAATTTACAGAAAATACCTTATTTATTGACTCCTCTATTTATAGCAATAAACATTATCATTTCATGGTACTTCAGCTAGGTAAATTACCATGGAATGATCACGTTTATCACTGTAAGCTATTTTTCCCCCCACCAGAAACATGACATAGTATTAGTGATCGTATATAATTTTTGATCATTTAACCATTAACCCTTTCGTTACCAACCCGGCTGAAACCGGCTGTAGCTCTTTAGTACAAATGTCTTGTTTTCATAAGTTTTGAATTAAAATCTTCCACCAAACCTTAGTCACAATTTATGTTCCTGACACTAGCTTAATGATAACTAAGTTATTTTACTAAATTCTTTGTTATATCTAAAATTAATTGAAAGAAAAACAGCATCTCAAAAGAAATATGGTAACAAAAGGGTTAAGTTGGTATCTTATTCATTCATTCAGCTGTGACTTCTATAATATCAAAGCACATAAGGGCAGTGATTTGATTGTTGGAATATATAAAGGGAAGAAGATGACAGCTTTATTCTTTCATCTGTGTGTGAGTGAGTCCATGACAAATGTATGTCAACTTCAATGACTGAGTCTTTGTACACAGTTTTGGTATGATTTATTGCTATGAAGTTGTTGGCTGTAGTGTTGAATTCAATTCTTTATCTTTAAAAGTCAACTGTGACACAAACAACGATTTATTTTATTTGCTTAATGCTATGGAAACAAGGAATAAGACCAGCTTTATGGATCCTTGTGATTAGGAAAAAAAAAAAAAAAAAGAAAGGTAAAAGAATGAGAGCTCACCATTTGGTTGGCATGTTATTGAATGACCAAAATTTGTGATTATTAAATGTTGGGTATGTTTGTTAAGTTTATGTTGAGCTAATTTTAACTGTGTATACATGTTAGGTGTACACAATGTAAAACTTGTCAGGTGTCTGACAATCAACACAGATATGAGTGAAAAGTGGAAAATATTCTATATATGAACGCTGGATACAAATCAAAACCTTCCTTAGCTTCTCCTGTTGATGATTCATAAATAGCAATAAATGCATTTAAAATATTAATTTAATTTATATAAAAATCTATTGCTGATTTCAGTAATTTTCCTTGAAGCAACATGTATAACATCTTTCTACTTTTAGGGGATATATAGGGTTTGATTTTATTTCTTTTAGCAGCAAACAAACCATCAAACAATGCAAATTCAGCAAAGAAAAGGGAACTTTAATCAGATGTATTTTGGGGTTTCATATCATATATGTCGCTTTGATATTCTATCTTTAGAAAACTAGTAACATGACATTATTTAAAACAAAGAATTTCTCTTGACAGCAAATTTATGTTGTCTGTTCTTTATCTGACTGTAGTCTTTGTATAAACCAATATCATCCAATAAGTATCTATATTTAAGGACAGCTGCATATTTTGTTTTACTGTTTTTTGCCTTCATAAATTTCTTTGTGTAATTGGTTTTTAGTTTTCATTTGTTATCAGTTAATACTAAAATTAGAGACAAGGCAATCTACTTATTTAACTCAAGCCATTATAGGGAAAACAGTAGTTCAAACATCAACGTTACTATGTTGTATATTTGTGGAAGAGTAATTCATCATCTTTTGTTGAAAGATTTGGTATGACACATTTCTGGAATTTTTGAATGTTTATAATCCTTTGCTGCATTTAAAGAAACGTTTGGTGTAATTTATGGAACCTTTGTTACGTCAAGTGTTTTATACTAATCTTTGGTTAATTTTTATAAATACCCTGCTGTTGTAGGAAATGTATTCTCATTTTTAATTTATTGCTAATTTGAACAATGGTTGTGTGGGTAAAGCTGACAATTTGCAATTCCTCTTGATTGCTTGTACACACACCAAAGAACATTAGCAAAAGATGGATTTTTTTTTAAACCTGTTTTGTTTTTGCTGTTAGACATTGTCAATGATTAAAGGTGTTCAGACATGACAATTTCTCTTATGGTCCTGTCTCTTTGTCATGTATCATTTCAGGAAGAATGATAAAGCCTTTTAACTATGACTAACTCACTAAATTTAACCCTGACTAACATAACAAATAAGTAACATTAACCTAACTAACATAGCAAATAAGTAACATTAACCTGAGAAGAAAAGAAACATTGACCTAAAATGGAAAGAATGATTTGAGAGGGAGTGAGCTATGCAGTCAGATAAGTTGACCTATTAATTTTTACTTTTGTACTGGTTGTAGCTGTAAAGGTGAAAATTGCAACCAATAAAAAGTTACTTTCATTTGATGCTTAAACCGTCAAGTGCTCTTGTGTCTGGATTTTTCTTAGCTTCTGCTTTGGGAGGAAAATAACCTTCCAGTAAAGAGACCATCCACTGCTTTTGTAGTGTGTCATCATCATCGTCATCATTTAACGTCTGCTTTCCATGCTAGCATGGGTTGGACGATTTTGACTGAGGGCTGGTGGACCAGATGACTGCACCAGGCTCTAATCTTGATCTGGCAGAGTTTCTACAGCTGGATGCCCTTCCTAATTCCAACCACTCCGAGAGTGTAGTGGGTGCTTTTTACTTGCCACTGGCATGGGGGGCCAGTCAGGTGGTACTGGCAATGACCTCCCTCGAATCTTTTTACATATGCCACCGGCACAGGTGCCAGTAAGGCGACGTTGTGAAACAAGTGTCTTCTTTATAAATCTAATGCTTACATTTATTTTACTCATTTCTTTTCCCTAACCAATTAACACAACACCCAATTAAAGTAGAGGTATATATGAGAGGCCATGGATACTGATTCTTTTGCTCAATAAAACTATCTTAAAACGGTATGGCAATACTTATGTTTTGTTTATGTTCCTACATGTCATTGTAATGTGTACATGTCTATGCATAGATTGCATGCGGTTGTGTGAAAATGTGTGTGTATATAAAATGATAGTGTTGTTAGCAGGTTTTAATCTCATAAGAAAATGTACATTTAGGCCCCTAGTTTTCATTCCAGCTGTCAATGTTAGATTTAAATTTACCATAAAGGTCTTGTTATTTAAGCTTTTGTTTTGTCTATTGTTTTTAATCACATTCTTTTCAAACCCTAAAATAGTTAAACTAGTTCAGAAAATTGAGATTTTCTGATAGCCAATGAAATTTCAGTTAGCTGGTAACTAGAATTAGGTGTTATTTGTTATTTAATATATTTTTAGTGATGAGAATTTTCAAACCTTAATCATGGTATTCTTTATTATTACTTCAAGTGTACAAACATTAGTGATATTGTAATATATTTTGTTTCAACTAATGTTTCACAAAGTAGAAATTTGTTAATCTTTTGTTTTATATTTTGAACTGTAGCATCGCTCTAGACTTTGAGTGGCAACTTAAATTCTTATATTAATACTTTATTATTACTTTTTGTTTGTAAATAAACCTTTCTTACTCTTTACTCTTTTACTTGTTTCAGTCATTTGACTGCGGCCATGCTGGAGCACTGCCTTTAATTGAGCAACTCGACCCCGGGACTTATTCTTTTGTTAGCCCAGTACTTATTCTATCGGTCTCTTTTTGCCAAACCGCTAAGTAACGGGGACATAAACACTCCAGCATCGGTTGTCAAGCAATGCTAGAGGGCCAAACACAGACACACAAACACACACACGCATATATATATATATACATATATACGACAGGCTTCTTTTCAGTTTCCGTCTACTAAATCCACTCACAAGGCTTTGGTCGGCCCGAGGCTATAGTAGAAGACACTTGCCCAAGGTGTCACGCAGTGGGACTGAACCCGGAACCATGTGGTTGGTAAACAAGCTACTTACCACACAGCCACACCTCATAAATTTTGAATTTTGTATTTAGCATCTTTAGTTCATGTTGTGATTGCTGTAGCTGGTTGAAATAGGTTAATGCAGTAATTTGATTTCAACTATTTCATTGTATTTTGTTTTGTATTTCATAATGAAGGTTTCATGTTTGTGTTGTTTTTGCTCAAAACACAATAATGCCTCATGTTTAACCTGAAAGTTGTAGCAATGCTTTAATCATTGGGTTGTCTTACATTTCGTAATCATCATCATCATCGTTTAGCATCCACTTTCCATGCTAGCATGGGACTGGACGGTTCAACTGGGGTCTGGGAAGCCAGAAGGTTGCACCAGGCCCAGTCTGATCTGGCAATGTTTCTACGGCTGGATGCCCTTCCTAATGCCAACCACTCCGTGAGTGTAGTGGGTGCTTTTACATTCCACCAGCACAGGTGCCAGAGGAGGCTGGCAAATGGCCATGATCGGATGGTGCTTTTTATGTGCCACCAGCATGGGGGCCAGGCGAGGCTGGCAACAGCCACGATCGGATGGTGCTTTTTACGTGCCATACTGAAAAAAAGGTGGTGGTGGTGGGAAATTCAGGGCAGATGCAGTATCTGAATTTGGAAACCAATTCAATAATGCTAATAATATAGGGAAAATTGCCTGAATAGAAAAACTCAGTATGTTTAAATAGCTTTTTATTTTATTTTGTTAATTTCTCTTAAAATACCTAGATAACATGGTTGTTAGCAAGGCCCAACCAAGTTAACACCAATTAAAATGGATACCCTATTTATAATTTTTTTTTTTAGGAATATTGTATCCTCCACCATCATCACTACAAGAACTGGAGACTGTTCTAGCTGAAGAATGGACAAAAATTCCTTTGGAAACAATTCAAACTTTGTATGAGTCCATACCTTGTAGAATTCAAGCCGTAATTACTGCCAAAGGTGGTCCTACCCTATATTAAAATAAATTTGTTTGAAATTTTAAGGGGTTTCCATTACTTTGTCCAACTCCTGTATATATATATATATATATATATATATATATTATATATATATATAATATATATATATATATATATATCCTTAAAAGTGTTTTAGCCCGAAGGCCGTGGCCATGCTGGGGCACCACCGCTATATATATATATATTATATATATATATATATATATATATATATAACGGGAAGCTTTATGAAAATAGACGAAAGACGAAGGCAGGTGGAAAACAAACAAACAATTGTATTAGTATGGCGCTCAGGAAATATAAATTAAACAATATATATATATAAAAGAAGTTTGAAAATGCCACTAAATAAGATAAATTTTAATTTTCTTATAAATTTTACATGTTTCAGATCTTCTTGAAAAAACGAACCTTATCAAAAATATTTTAAAAAGTTAAGTGTAATAAAAAAGTTCATAATTGTTTCTTACTGGTCTCAACAGAATCCACGTGGTGGTGTTTTATAAATATATACCCACTCGTATACGATCTACACTTATTATATATATATATATATATATATAAGCCTGTTTTCAATGTAACAGCTTAGAAAAAGCATAACATCAAGTCATTGTGACATTAATATATTTTTTTAGTTGTTCATTTCTCCATTCAGAATATTTGACCAGTCCAGTGTCTGTGAACAACCAATCTTGTAAATACTCTCAGATGGCTGGAGCTATTGTTATGGTGGCTATACAGATGTTTTATTTTTATTTTTTGAAAGCAAAAACTTGTTTGTTTTACATGAGATGTCCATTCAGTTCTCTACATTACTGCATGAAAGTGGACAGTTATGTAGATTTAGATATTTATAGGAATCCTATGTATGGTTGTGTGGGTAAGACACTTATTCTGTAACCATGTGGTTTTGGTTTCAGTCTCACTGTGCAGTACTTTGGCCATGTGTTTCCTACTATAGTTTTGAGTTGACCAATGTCTCATGAGTGAATTTGGTAGTTGGAAACTGCAGGGAAACTTGCTGTGTATATAAACACGTGTATATATGTATGTATTTATGTATGTGTGTGTGAGTACTTTGTGTTTGTCCACCACTGCTTGACAACCAGTACTGGTTTGTTTATGTCCCTGTAACTTAGCAGTTTGGCAAAAAGAACTGATGAAATAAGTACCAGACTTAAAAATAAGTATTGGGGTCGATTTGTTCAACTATATTCTTTGAAGCAGTCCAATGAATGAAACAAATAAAAGAAGGCAAAAGAAGATGGTGTTTTATAACAGGATTTAGTTTTATACTTTTACTATTTTGCAGGAGACAAAATCCATTTCCCCTTGTTGACCTCCCTAAAATAATGGGAATTAATGTTTTTCTGACACTTCTGTCGGTGGTCAAAAAGGTAGACAAAGTGGTTGTTCCAGAGAAGTTTTGTCGTAGGTTTAACCCCAGGTCAGTCCTGACTGAGTAGACCCGTGGTCAAAAGTGTTCCATGACCACTGCCTTTCTATTTATAGAACTGTATTCTTCAGTGTATTCCACCTCTTGCAAGATGATGAAGTGTAATTTGAAAGATATTTGGCCAATATTTTTGGATGGTTGAATAACCATGTAGAGGCTTCTAGAGGGTTGTAGTTCTGGGAGGAAAGGAGAAAAGAGTAAGCTTAAGTTGGGGGTGCTGATGGAGAAAACAGCTTATGTGATGTTGTGCAAGGATTGTGTACAGTTTCTGTGTTCAGAAATTGTTGTGTTAGTTAGCAGTAAAATTAGGCCTCTGCTGTTGGTAGTTTCATCTTTTTGTTCACTCCTTTCACCATTTCATAGAATTTAACTTCACTGTATCTGACTCTTCTGTTGGTTTTTCTTGATATCTCCATCATCATCGTTTAGCGTCTGCTTTCCATGCTAGCATGGGTTGGACGGTTCAACTGGGTTCTGGGAAGCCAGAAGGCTGCACCAGGCCCAGTTTGATCTGGCAATGTTTCTACGGCTGGATGCCCTTCCTAACGCCAACCACTCCATGAGTGTAGTGGGTGCTTTTTACGTGCCAGACGAGTCTGGCAAACGGCCACGAACGGATGGTGCTTTTTACGTGCCACCCCCCTTCTCTACAAGCCTACTGACTCTCACTTCTTTCTCCACTACTCTTTTTCTCACCCCAAACACTCTAAATCTGCCTTATCATTCTCTTAATTCCTTTGCCAACCCTGTAGCATTGATTCAGATTTCAAATTCCAATGTAAGAGAATGTGACATTTTCTCTGGAATTGAGGATACCCTGGATTAGTTGTGGACCTGCACTCTACTGGGCATAGGCCATCAATTGCACCACTGCTCTCCTATCCTCTGTATGGTCACCTACAGACTAGATTCCACACTCTCTCATCTTATGCCTGTCCATTTTTCCATTGAAAAACAAAATAATCCACAACTTCCGAATCCTACTGCAATCTTAACTGCACCCTTTCTCCCTGTCTTCAAAAAGATGTGCATCTCAGGAAAGGTCCTAGTAAGAAGCTAAATTGAACCCAACCCTATGCAACCAGGCACAACACTAACAATACAGCACTCGTCACCTCATTAGCAACAGAACAATCATTGCTGTGCCTCAGTCACAGTTTCACATTACCAAGAATTTCTGTTACATATTTTCCAACCTAATTTTGCAGTGCTCTTTATATTGGAGGAACAGTAATTGCTTTTGGGAGCACATTTGAAGCATTTTACAACTTATGCCTAACCAGCCTGGTGCTATCCACTTCAACACAACAAACAGGCCATCCTATTACTCACTGATCAGTTTGCAGTGTCTCTGCATACCATGGCACTATATATTGTTACTCATATTTATTAATTTTCCCACTTCCTGATTCATGATGGGTTGAAGACAAATTTAAAACTACCCATATTTGAACCGAGAAACGTGAATTCCATAAGTAAAATTATAGGTGTACGAATGGCTGTGTGGTAAGTAGCTTGCTTACGAACCACATGGTTCCGGGTTCAGTCCCACTGCATGGCACCTTGGGTAAATGTCTTCTATTATAGCCTCGGGCCGGCCAAAGCCTTCTGAGTGGATTTGGTAGATGGAAACTGAAAGAAGCCTGTCATGTATGTATATATATATGTATGTGTATCTGTGTGTGTATATGCTTGTGTGTCTGTGTTTGTCCCCCCAACATCATTTGACAACCGATGCTGGTGTGTTTATGTCCCCGTAACTCAGTGGTTCAGCAAAAGAAACCGATGGAATAAGTACTAGGCTTACAAAGAATAAGACCTGGGGTTGATTTGTTCGACTAAAGGCGGTGCTCAAGCATGGCCACAGTCAAATGACTGAAACAAGTAAAAGTAAAAGAAGGCTGACCACTTTACTGATTAAATTTCACTGTAATAGCTTTTATAGAATGCCAATTCCGAAAACTTAGAAGGAACTGATTTCTGACATTCTGTTATAGGCTTCCAAAGTTTGACTTTTCCAGTTTCTTTAGATGGCTGTGAACTGTTTAATGGGAGTGCTTTAATGAGAATGATTGGATTCAGTCTTTCTCAAGACATTACTGCCAACTAACTGTTGTGAAAGACATCATTATCATATTGGTCTACAGTTAAGGCTAATACAAACTATTTAGTTTCTATTATAGCAATTAGACTTGTCTTGCTACATAGTCATCATTGGTGTCTTTTTTTTCAATGTCATTTCCTACCATTGCTGTTTGTGTTGATTAGATAATTCTGCATAATTTATAACATGTTTGCATGATTTATCAGTGTAAGTGTTCAATTACTCGATGCCTCATCACTATCACCAATTATCGAAATGGTCACAACCGTATCATTGTAAAATAAGAAAGGTATTCACTTTATAGTTTGCTGTTAATTTTTAATGGTTTATTTATTGATGGTTTAATCTGAAGAAAAAGGTCACGTGCATGACCTCTAAGCTCTCTCTAAAATTGATGAGATCAATGAAGTTGATGTTCATTGGAAATATCAAGTTGATGACTGCTGGAGAAACATGGTGAGCAGGGGTGGGATTCCATAGGAGAGTGACCGTCCAAGAAGGAAAGATTGGGTGTAGTGGTTACGATGATTTCTGATGGCAGAAACACTGCCTGTGATTGCTATTTAGCCCTTTTACTCTCTGATTGATATCTTGCCTGCTAACTCTTTATTATTGCTATCTACCCATTTTTTCAGACTACTTACTCTACCCTCTTTATATCCCTTGGTTGTATCATGCCCTCTTTGTTTCCCTGATTGCATCCTGTCCTCTTTCTTCCGACTGCATTTTGCCCATTTCTCCTCCTGACTGCATTTTGCTTTCATTTCTCTCTTTGATTGCATCCTGCCCTCTTTCTCCCTCTGATTACATTGTGCCCTCTGTCACTCTCTGTCTGTATTCTGCTTTCTTTCTCTGATTGCATCCTACCTTCTTCACCACCATGACTGCATTCTACCTTCTTACTCCCTCTGACTGTACCCTGCTATCTTTCTCTTTATGACTACATCCAGCATCCTATTCTCTTACACTTTCTGACTATATCCTGCCTTTTTATTCCTATTGATTTCCATCCTGCCTTAATCTATAGGGATCCCATCTTATTACAATTTCTTTGATATCCCAGGTTAAATTTTATATATTTTCTGCATCTCTCTCTCTCTCTCTTTCTTTCTCTCTCTCTCTCTCATATACATTCTTCTCTTTCTGTCCCACTCCCTCCCCCATTGCGTGCTTCCCTCTTTCTCTTTTCATTCCACATATCATTGCCTTGTATTCTATGCATCTAAATGTTATCTTTATGACAAGTGAGCCATTAAATATGCTGAATTTGCTTTTAGCACATTTAAGACTTGAATGAATGAATGATTTTAAATAATTAACAAGTGTATGCATGCATGCAAAGGGTGTCATGCCAAGGCATTGTTTGGTGGGCCACATTTTGTCAATGGAAGCAAATAATACATTTTTTTTTTGCCTGAATAATAAAGAATTATAAGTTAGCGTTTCTTATTGTTTGTTTTTGTCTTTCTTTTCTCCAAATATGTGATTATGCAATTTCACTATTGATGTTACTAAATATATATTTTTTCTTTCTTTCACAATGATACACTTATATTTTGCCTATATCAATGTTTTCAAACTCTAAGCCAGCGAAAGTTAAGTTCTCTTGCTAATGTTATGGGCTTGTTAAGATTATCTTATTTCTTCCATTTATGTGTTTTTTATGACTTACCCTCTCTGTTCTGATTGATATTTTTTATTTAGATTAATTTTTTCTCTATTAGGATTTGGTGAACAACCATGGCAATTGGTTGCAGGTTTCCAATGGTTCAATCTCTGATTCAGCAAATTTCTGATGGTGAGAATGAAAAAGATAATGCCTTTAACTTGCCACAGAATAAATATAACTCAAAGGGCAATGTTTTTTTTTCCCTTTTTTTGATTTTGGTTTGCTCACCATTATTTGCATTCTTGTCCATTATACATGAGTGAAAGACACACAATTGTTGGGCTTCTGTACAGTTTCTGTCTACTAAATTTGCCAGGGACCAAATTGAGTTGATGCTATGATATAAGACTCCTGTCCAAGGTGCTATGGTGTAGGATCAAACCTAGAATCATGTGGTTGTGAAATGAACTTTTTAACCCCACAGCTTATATTGTAATTATTATCACTAACATTTTATACTTTTTCTATATGGGTATAGGTTAAACAGATCTGCTATGCAACATATTGTCAATTGTCTTGATCTTTCATTATATCTTCTGTAAAATTCAATATCTTGAGACCTGACCATACCACTTTATTCCATATTTTTCTTCTTTAAGCACTCAACTTAGCACTTGTGACCATTTGCATTTAATGTCCATACCATCACAATACTGCATACTTTGGCTGATTCCTTTAATACCTAGCTGCTCCATCATCTA